>NC_047116.1:60097504-60397504 GCF_902500255.1 Thalassophryne amazonica | reverse complement strand
GCAAGTTCAGTAAACTTGCACATAGGTATACAAACTGAATTCATTGAAATGGTGCTCAAGACAATGCATGGAATCAACCTTACACAAATCGTCTATGTCCAAGATTTATTGCCAATTTAACACAGAGGTCATAACCATTCGATAAAAGTAAGTAAAAGATATAGCCTGAGAAACTTAGTTGTAAGTGAAGTTTTAAGAGTGGCCGTAATAAATATTTAGGAAACCTAAATATTATATGCTTTGCTTAAGCTCCCCCCAGCCCCCCTTTGCGCCGCCACTGATGCCATTGGAGGGGCATTCTGCATGGTGGAGTTTCGTGCTGTGTTCTTTTTATTCCTGTCATGCTCAGCCCTGATCAGGTTTTTGGTCTACTTGCTTCCCCTTTCTTTGACCCACTTTCTGCTCCTGTTCTGTTTTATTAGTTATTTATCATGTATTTAGTCCCTGTTGTGTTTTACTTTGGTTCTCTGTTACTTTGCATTCTTTAGCTATTGTCTAGTTCTTTTCTTGTTCTGCCAGATTGTGTTTTTATTGTTTATCATTAAGTTGTCATCTATTAATTTCTGTTGATCTTTAGTATTGGTATTTTTGTGTCATGGCTTGTTGATTTTGTCATCTGGTTTTCATTTGGTATTCTTCAGTCAATTGTGTTTTCATTATGTTATCACTTGTTGAGTTTTGCTTTAGTATTCTGTTTGATGTCTCCTGATCAGTTATCATGTCATGCCTGGTTCCTAGCTATGTTTTTCGGCCCTAAGTTTTCGTTGTTACTTTTGTTCATAGTAATATTATATTCCATAGTAGCTCTGTTCTTAGTTTTGTGTTCCACTCCAACCTGCACCTGCTTTTTGTTTTCATCCCTCTGGCATTTTTGTCTGTGTTGTCACGTCATGTCACTCCATTAGTTCTGTGCCCTCCTCTCACACTTTGTCCCAGTCTGCTTTGTGTTTTCATTTAGTCACATTCTCGACACCTGTTCACAGATCTTTGTCTTTTCTTCTCTCCACCTTGTGTTCTCTTCCCCCACTGTCTTGCACAACATAGTATCTTTGTTCATTAGCCACACCCCCTTTCTGGATCCTTCCTCTCACATGCACCTTGTTAACACCACATGCATTTAAACCCTCACAGTCTCACAGTCCCTCCCCAGATTGTTGTCGCTTCCAGCACACTCTCCAGCCTTTTTGTTCTCTGTCCTGATTAGTCTTGCCGTGTACCAGTTCCTTGCTCTGTGTTTTTTGACCGCCTTTTTGCCTCAGCCTATATGCCAGTGTTTTCCCGTGCCTCAGACCCCTGCCTGGAGATGACTGCGTTTTTGCCTCACCCTGATTGTGCCTCTGCTCCGTTTTCTGACAACCTGTGTACTGAACCTCTGCCCGAAATAAACATGACGACTTGTACCTCAAAGCCTGGTTTGGGAATTTGTATTGTGGGTCCACCCGCTCCTGGGGCGGGGTGCCGCCTGCCATGACAATTCCCTGGCTTTTTTTTTTATTCTGTTTTTAATTTTTTTGTGTGTGTTTCATGGTGTGTTGTGTAGTGTTTGCATTCGGCCTGCACTCTGGGTAGTCGACCTGGAGTCGGGAGTAGCTGCACTCCGAATGTGTGCGAATCATTCAAGCCGACTTCGAAGCATATTCTGGGATTCAAACTGCATTTGTACATGACTGTACAAATGTCTGTCCTGTATGAATGCAGCCTGAATTCTGTTTGTTTTTTCCATTCGTATGATTCGTACGGCATTCATGCTCTAGTTTGATGTGGCCCTCACGATTTTCTTGCACAAGGTCATTTACCACAGATTCAAGCAAGGAGGAGGCTTGTGACCAAACTGATGCTGTGCAAGGATAGGATTGACATGATTGACGTTGTCTTGCAAATTAAGATATTGCCTGTGATGTCGATGAAATTCTCTGGCCAGATTCAGCAAGGCAGAGAGACAATGCCTAGTTTTGTACTGTTCTGTATTGTGTTTTTTACTGCAGTTGTCACCTAGGACATGTTTTGTTACGGTCTGATTCTCCATTCTGACTGATTTGGGTAAATGGAGAGAAATAAATTCTGTCGGTCTGCATCATTTGTTTTTTGTATTGATTGATGAATTTACTGCGTATTTCTACTTTGTGTGCTTCTACTGTAATCATTTGGTAGTAGAGCTGCTAAAAGTGTTTAAGGTTACACATAGTCATGTTTTACTGGGTCAGTCTGAGGTAAGTAATATGAAATGTGTGCATTTCATCTGGGAACAAAAGATGTTTTTTATCAATTCGTGAATAGTTTTTACAAGATTGTTTCATTTTGCAAAGAATCTGAGGTGTTGTGCTAACTGGGTGTGTGGTTGTACTTATATGTGTGTGTATTCACACACACATCTTCAACTGCTTACTCCAATTAAGGGTTGCAGCAGGCTGGAGCCTATCCTAGCAGTCATAGCTTATTGTGTGTACTACTGTGAAAAACCGAGCCTTGTTTTCAAAATCGTGCTTAAGCAATCAAAAAGAAAAAAAAAAACTGTAATAGTTGAGGCTTTCCTGTGACTCTTCATCTGCTGTCATTCAAATGACGTGCATGCGTGAGTGTCAGAGGGCTCCTCTACTGTGAGCTCATCACACATACGTGCCACACACTTTTATCGCTAATCAATGCAAAATGACGCTATTTTCTGCGCACTGTCAGTGAAGATCAATGGGAATGATGGCATGCTTTTTAACTGTCATCGATAATCAATAAGAGTGGCGCCATCATCTGCATCTCCTGATCATTACACCTGGAGATCAATGACAAAGTGGCTCTGGATGACACATGATTATCATAATGGCAGTCCGTTATGAATGCTTGGCTGGTGTGTTTGTGCACCGAGTATAGAAATGTGTGACATTGTGTGCAACATGAAAACACTAAAACTGACAAAGATGGGTGGAAAGAATTTGACAGCACAGATAAAATTCAGGAAATCCAGCAGTCATATTTTTAAACCTCATTCTATCTGCATTGTTAAAACAAAGTACACTACAAACACAAACTTTCCCTTCCCTCACCTTCTTCCTTCTTCCCGTGCATATCACCTTCAAACACACAGACAATAATGATTGACGTGCTGACTTCAAATGTCTCTCATGCACGCTGTTAGGTGGCTGTTGGACTGGTTAACCCAAGGGGAGACACAAACTATTTAATGGAAGTGAAAATACTGTATTTGTGTTTGGGATGTGTTATAAGGTCAATATATCAGATTGTGCCAATATTGGCTAAAATTACTCTGTCTGAAAATGTAAATTAAAAGTAAAATGTGTTCTGATACTATAGTTGTAGTAGCACATTCACATATACACTCATCATGGGTATGAATGTCATGGTAATTTTGGCCTTTTAAAGGTATAGGGTCACTCAGTTTTTTTTAAAGATTTTTTCTTTAAATAGGGGATTTATAACACAATATGACATTGCCAGTATAATCAACAGTTGCGTTGTCGAGAAAAAATTAATACAAAGAAGAGACGACCTTGAACTACTTACGGCAGTCGTGGTTGAGACCCGTACAGTCAATGATAGTGACATCATAGATCACGTGGGGGCTTCCACATACTTGCATTATGGATTCTAAGACTTGGTGCAGCCAATCACAGTTGAAAGGCAGAGTGACGTCACTGGCTGGTCTCTCTTAGACTGCTAATCCAACATGGCGGAAAACGCTCTGAAACCACTGCGTTTCTGTGTAAATCTAACATGTTTCTCATATATTATGTAAAAGCCAGTGACAAATAAGCACTTCTAAAAATGAAAAATGCTGTTTTTGTAAGCAGATAATGTCTCTGAAGTGATTTACAAGACATCACACAGAGGTCAGCATACACGCTTCATGCGTGTGCATCACCTGCGGTCAAAGGTAACTTCCTGTCTTTTAAAAACCTCATGAATGTGCACATGCACGCCCTCCTGCAGACACTGTTCATTATGGAATTCCTCACAGATAAATATGTTCTCTTAATTAAAATGAGTTGTAATTTTACAAGATGTTTCTGAATTAAACTTGCATTATAACGCTTGGATTTCAGTAGAAATGAAATTGTCAGTTTAGTGAACTATGAGTGGCCCTATACCTTTAATATCTTTGAACTGTTCTTTTGTCAGGGTGGAATGATTTTACAGCATACATCACTAACGACTTTTAAAAAACAAGAATTGGGTGCTGGAGTGAATTTAATTTGGATCTTCTCTAATCCACATAAGGTCAAATATATACATACATTTGTACATAAGTCTTTTAATAAGTGGTGCTGAAGGTTTTACAATGTCTTTTAATGTTCCAAGGCCTATTTACTCCTCGTTTGTGATTGTGATTGAGAACAACTGGTAGTTTCTCTTTGCCAGCATAAGAAGGATGTGTTTGGCAGCAGTCATTTGACTGATCAATACTCAGAACAATGGGAATGTCCAAAGAACTCACAGAGGTCTAAGAAGGAGAACTGTTTATTTATGCAAGTTGAGAAGGTCTCTTGGAGCCATTTCTAAACAACTGGAGAGTCCAACATTATCAGTTCAAACAACTGTACGTAAGTACGTAAATTTGTTTTTGTTTTTTAACATGGATTACTGTTATGTGTGAAGACGGACTAAAGCACGCCAATCACAGGTCAGCCCAGACACGAGGATGGGGTAAAACAACAGTTTCAATAATCACAGGATGTTGTAAACAAACACAGAGTGAAAGTGTGGACGACAGTCGGCAGAGGAATATCTCTTCTTCCTGTAGGCAAGTTCAAAATGCAGAGTGCCAGGATTAAACTAACGAGTCCTCACCCCAGGAACGTGGAGTTTAATGGATGGTAACTGAGGAACCAGTCTTCCTCGAAGGAGAGATCAATGGCGGAACTCTTTAGTCATAAAAGATGAGTTCATACCACAAATCAAACTTCTTCAGAAACAGTGAGTTCATACCACAAACATTTCTTCCTCATAGAAGTTGAGCTCTTTCAAAACCCGAGGTCAGCCTTCTTCTATATAGGTCAGTTCAAAAAACACAGAATTCTTCCTCAACTGGGGATGAGTACCAAAACATAAATCCTCTTCCTTTCTCTCACAGAAAAGGTAAGATCAAAACACAAAGTCAGTCCTATTCCCCACAGAGGGTGAGTTGTAAATGTAAAGTTTCCTCCTCAGAACAGGTGAGTTCAAACTAAGAGACAATTGCAAGGCAGGGATGAACTGAGAAAAACATCTTTCTTCATGGCAGGTGAGCAGACTGGAATACATTAAAGGTGAGCTCACTGGAATGCAAAGCTACCATTTAGGGTTCTGGGATTTCCAGGCTGAACAGAAAAGGACGGAGAAGGAACCAAAGTGCAAAAACCAAGCTGAGTACTTACTAGATGATATCACAGGAAACCCAGTGAAGAGGACACCAACAACAAACAGCGGACCTCCAACTAAAGACAAAGAAGAGTCACTTTAAACAGCCACACTCATTAGTTGCAGGTGAGTCTCTGGACACACAGTAAAATCACCAGTGTAAAACTAACACTGACAGTGTTAATTTAACACTGCCAGGGTACATATGGTCCTACTCTAGTCACAGTGGGACCATATGTTCCCTGTCAGTGTTAACACTGGTGATTTTACTGTGCAGGTGCGGGTAATCTGACTAACACATGCAAGGAAGTGCACGAACACTAGAGGGGGACAGAGGGCCAAGACAGAGACTAAAACATGTAAGGACGTGAATGAACACCAGAGGGGGATGGAGAGTGACGACCGTACACAAGCTGACCAGGGAAAAATAAGAAGATAGATAAATAAGAAGGAGATGAAAAAGGCTGTGAAGAGAACAGATATGATACACTGGAGAGATGACAGGGTGTGGTACAAGAAAATGAAACTGGGACTGACTGTGAAGAAACTATACACCAGCAAGAGACGAAAGGGGGAGAGGGAGAGAGAGAGAGAGAGAGAGGGACGCTCACTCATACACCAGACAACAGGACGCACAGTAAACAGAACAGGACATGTGAACAGAAGACCTAAAAGGACAAGGGGACCGGGATCACACAAACCAAATCCCCAAAACAACCTGACCAAGATACACCCCTAACCAGACCCTAACAGATTATACAATTTTAATTGTGTGTGTGTGTGTGTGTGTGTGTGTGTGTGTGTGTGTGTGTGTGTGTGTGTGTGTGTGTGTGTGTGTGTTGCCGATAGCATCTGGATTTAGGGAGTTTGAAACCTTGGTGTTGACTGACATCTGTTCTGCAATAGCAATCCAGAACAGATGCTGCAATTTAAAAATATAACTCGATGCTAAAATACCCTCAGATATATCAGCATGTAATCAATGAGTGTGTAGAAAGAATATGACCTTTCGACCCCTTAGAATAGGTCCAGGTTAGCCATCTTTGAACTTGTCCAAAGTCTGCATCCCAAGAATGCTCCCTGTGAATTTGAAGACCCTGGCAGTAATAGAACTGGACTCATGCTGAGCACAGACAGATGGCCAGAAAGTTTTTGCAATTCCTGATGACTATATTTTGGCTTCAGGTAAATAAAAAAAGATTCTTTGTAAATGCAGGTCATATTTGACTTTATTTTGTGCTTGTTTCTTTAATAATAAATGTCTCTGTGTGTAATAGGTAGACCAAAAACAGATGCATATGTCAGTCTGTGTGAGACATCACGGCTGTGCACAAAGGACACACACACAGTGTTTGAACAACCCAGTGTCACAGCAGTTCATGATGGCATCACGAAAAGTCAATTAATTTGTGTTGCCTTATATACGTTTATCTCCAGTGATTTTTAAAGGAGCAGGCAGCTGTTGATTAAATAACCTCTTTATTTTGCTCTCTGAGTGACACCAGGATGATGCATTTCACTTAAAAATACACATACCACGGAGTGTGTCTCAAGTGTACTCAAAAGTATTGGAACACTTGACATTTCACACATTTTCATTTGTTTAGGGCATTTCAAATACAAATAAATAAATAAATCTAAAGTTATCTTCCTTAAACTCAAACTGAAAGCAAATTCTACAACTTGATCTAAATGAATTAAAAATATAAAATCCAGCTTCCTGATGAAGCGATGTAGAGGAGGATTTTCTTATAGAGAAAACGTGAACATTCAGCTACAATTTTCCAGAAAGTACATCTGAGATGAAAGTCTAGATGTGATGTTTTGGTGAAAGAAACTTTTGTATTTCTTAATAATTGTTGTATAATAAAGTCCAAGACATATTCATTGACTTGGAAATGTTCATGTTTCCATCCCCTGATTGTCTGAAGAAAACTGGCAATAAAATTGATGATTACAACCCCAATTCCAATGAAGTTTGGACGTTGTGTAAAATGTAAATAAAAACAGAATACAATGATTTGCAAATCCTCTTCAACCTATATTCAATTGAATACACCACAAAGACAAGATACCAGTTTTATTTGTTATTATCTATCGTCCACCTGGTCGTTACTGTGAGTTTCTCTGTGAATTTTCAGACCTTTTGTCTGACTTAGTGCTTAGCTCAGATAATTATAGTGCGCGATTTTAACATACACATAGATGCTGAGAATGACAGCCTCAACACTGCATTTAATCTATTGTTAGACTCGATTGGCTTTGCTCAAAATGTAAATGAGTCCACCCACCACTTTAATCATACCTTAGATCTTGTTCTGACTTATGGTATGGAAATTGAAGACTTAACAATATTCCCTGAAAACCCCCTTCTGTCTGATCATTTCTTAATAACATTTACATTTACTCTGATGGACTACCCAGCAGTGGGGAATAAGTTTCATTACAGTAGAAGTCTTTCAGAAAGCACTGTAACTAGGTTTAAGGATATGATTCCTTCTTTATGTTCTCCAATGCCATATACCAACACAGGGCAGAGTAGCTACCTAAACTCTGTGAGTGAGATAGATTATCTCGTCAATAGTTTTATATCCTCATTGAGGACAACTTTGGATGCTGTAGCTCCTCTGAAAAAGAGACCCTTAAATCTGAAGTGCCTGACTCCGTGGTATAACTCACAAACTCGCAGCTTAAAGCAGATAACCCGTAAGTAGGAGAGGAAATGGCGTCTCACTAATTTAGAAGATCTTCACTTAGCCTGGAAAAAGAGCCTGTTGCTCTATAAAAAAGCCCTCCGTAAAGCTAGGACATCTTACTACTCATCACTAATTGAAGAAAATAAGAACCCCAGGTTTCTTTCAGCACTGTAGCCAGGCTGACAAAGAGTCAGAGCTCTATTGAGCCGAGTATTCCTTTAACTTTAACTAGTAATGACTTCATGACTTTCTTTGCTAATAAAATTTTAACTATTAGAGAAAAAATTACTAATAACCATCCCAAAGACATATCGTTATCTTTGGCTGCTTTCAGTGATGCCGGTATTTGGTTAGACTGTTTCTCTCCGATTGTTCTGTCTGAGTTATTTTCATTAGTTACTTCCTCCAAACCATCAACATGTCTATTAGACCCCATTCCTACCAGGCTGCTCAAGGAAGCCCTACCATTAATTAATGCTTCGATCTTAAATATGATCAATCTATCTTTATTAGTTGGCTATGTACCACAGGCTTTTAAGGTGGCAGTAATTAAACCATTACTTAAAAAGCCATCACTTGACCCAGCTATCTTAGCTAATTATAGGCCAATCTCCAACCTTCCTTTTCTCTCAAAAATTCTTGAAAGGGTAGTTGTAAAACAGCTAACTGATCATCTGCACAGGAATGGTCTATTTGAAGAGTTTCAGTCAGGGTTTAGAATTCATCATAGTACAGAAACAGCATTAGTGAAGGTTACAAATGATCTTCTTATGGCCTTAGACAGTGGACTCATCTCTGTGCTTGTTCTGTTAGACCTCAGTGCTGCTTTTGATACTGTTGACCATAAAATGTTATTACAGAGATTAGAGCATGCCATAGGTATTAAAGGCACTGTGCTGCGGTGGTTTGAATCATATTTATCTAATAGATTACAATTTGTTCATGCAAATGGGGAATCTTCTTCACAGACTAAGGTTAATTATGGAGTTCCACAAGGTTCTGTGCTAGGACCAATTTTATTCACTTTATACATGCTTCCCTTAGGCAGTATTATTAGACAGCATTGCTTAAATTTTCATTGTTACGCAGATGATACCCAGCTTTATCTATCCATGAAGCCAGAGAACACACACCAATTAGCTAAACTGCAGGATTGTCTTACAGACATAAAGACATGGTTGACCTCTAATTTCCTGCTTTAAACTCAGATAAAACTGAAGTTATTGTACTTGGCAGACACAAATCTTAGAAACATGGTGTCTAACCAGATCCTTACTCTGGATGGCATTACCCTGACCTCTAGTAATACTGTGAGAAATCTTGGAGTCATTTTTGATCAGGATATGTCATTCAAAGCGCATATTAAACAAATATGTAGGACTGCTTTTTTGCATTTGCGCAATATCTCTAAAATTAGAAAGGTCTTGTCTCAGAGTGATGCTGAAAAACTAATTCATGCATTTATTTCCTCTAGGCTGGACTATTGTAATTCATTATTATCAGGTTGTCCTAAAAGTTCCCTGAAAAGCCTTCAGTTAATTCAAAATGCTGCAGCTAGAGTACTGACAGGGACTAGAAGGAGAGAGCATATCTCACCCATAGTGGCCTCTCTTCATTGGCTTCCTGTTAATTCTAGAATAGAATTTAAAATTATTCTTCTTATAAGGTTTTGAATAATCAGGTCCCATCTTATCTTAGGGACCTCATAGGACCATATCACCCCAATAGAGCGCTTCGCTCTCAGACTGCAGGCTTACTTGTAGTTCCTAGGGTTTGTAAGAGTAGAATGGGAGGCAGAGCCTTCAGCTTTCAGGCTCCTCTCCTGTGGAACCAGCTCCCAATTCGGATCAGGGAGACAGACACACTCTCTACTTTTAAGATTAAGCTTAAAACTTTCCTTTTTGCTATAGTTAGGGCTGGATCAGGTGACCCTGAACCATCCCTTAGTTATGCTGCTATAGACTTAGACTGCTGGGGGGTTCCCATGATGTACTGACTGTTTCTTTCTCTTTTTGCTCTGTATGCACCACTCTGCATTTAATCATTAGTGATTGATCTCTGCTCCCCTCCACAGCATGTCTTTTTCCTGGTTCTCTCCCTCAGCCCCAACCAGTCCCAGCAGAAGACTGCCCCTCCCTGAGCCTGGTTCTGCTGGAGGTTTCTTCCTGTTAAAAGGGAGTTTTTCCTTCCCACTGTCGCCAAGTGCTTGCTCACAGGGGGTCGTTTTGACCGTTGGGGTTTTTCCGTAATTATTGTATGGCTTTGCCTTACAATATAAAGCGCCTTGGGGCAACTGTTTGTTGTGATTTGGTGCTATATAAATACATTTGATTTGATTTGATATTTATTAATATTCAAACTGGTAAACTTTATTGTTTTTTGTGCAAATATTTGCTCATTTTGAAATGGATGCCTGCAATGCAACACGTTTCAAAAAAGCTGGGACAGTGGTATGTTTACCACTGTGTTACATCACCTTTCCTAAGCATTTGAGAACTGAGGACACTAATTGTTGAAGCTTTGTAGGTGGAATTCTTTCCCATTCTTGCTTGATGTACGACTTCAGTTGTTCATCAGTCCGGGATCTCCATTGTTGTATTTTGCACTTTATAATGCACCACACATTTTCAGCACTCTTTTACTATGAAGCCACGCTGTTGTAACATGTGCAGAATGTGGCTTGGCATTGTCTTGCTGAAATAAGCAGGGATGTCTCTGAAAAAGACGTTGTTTGGATGGCAGTATGTGTTGCTCCAAAACCTGGATGTACCTTTCAGCATTGCTGGTGCCATCACAGATGTGTAAGTTGCCCATGCCATGGCCACTAACGCCCACCCACCCCATACCATCACAGATGCTGGCTTTTGAACTTAGGAGGACACGACGTCCATGATTTCCAAATCAATTTCAAATGTGGACTCATCAGACCACAGCACGCTTTTCCACTTTGCCTCTGTCCATTTCAAATGAGCTCGGGCCCAGAGAAAGCGGCAGCGTTTCTGGATGTTGTTGATGTATGGCTTTCGCTTTGAATGGTAGAGTTTTAACTTGCACTTGTAGATGTAGCAACGAATGTGTTAACTGACAATGGTTTTCTGAAGTGTTCCTGAGCCCATGTGGTAAGATCCTTTACACAATGATGTCAGTTTTCATTGCAATGTTGGTTTTCTGCCTAACCGCTTACATGAAGAAAGTTCTCCAGATTCTCTGAATCTTCTGATTATATTATGGACTGTAGATGATGGAATCCCTAAATTCCTCGTAAGTGAACATTGAGAAACGTTGTTTTTTTCATGCAGTTGTTCACAAAGTGTTGATCCTCGCCCCATCTTTGCTTGTGAATGGCTGAGCCTTTTGGGGATGCTCCTTTTATACCCAACCATGACACTCACAATTAGTGTCCTCAATTCCCAAACACTTATTGAGTGTTCTTAGAAGGAAAGGTGATGTAGCACAGTGGTAAACATACCACTGTCCCAGGTTTTGTGAAATGTGTTGCAGATATTACACTTCAGAAAATGATGGGCCACTCATCTCCCATGCAACATATTTATTTTTGCAGGAACTGCAAAACAGAAAATTGTCAAGTTAACAGGAGCACTTGGAGTGTGATCTGTACACTGCTTCATCACGTACTGACTGGACTTCTTCTGCACACGATACCACAGGATGGCTAGAATATAACTGACCGTACTGTCTCAGTAATTATACAGTTTAACCACATACATCATCCTCATGAACTGACAGAAATCACAATCTGTTTCTTTGTCTATGAACACATATTTTAATAATGAACTCAAAATGAAGTTTTAGAGTGCTTTTACCCATTCTGTTTCTCACTGTTCCATTCTCTTATCCATTACTCTCATGAACTGTATTTATTAAACTACTGATTTGAAACCAATACATTTTACTGTATTCCTCTCATATTCACCTTTCGGGAGATGAACCTTAGCATATTACACTTTGTCTGATTATAAAGAAAAATGTTAGTGCAACCTGAACTCAAAATACATGTGTGGAAGAGACTTTCCTCACAGTCTCATAGCTGGTTTAGCACTTAGAAAGGATAACACTTGTGTTCCTTAGCTTAGCCTTACACTTTAACTCTGCACTGAACTTAGTATTTCAGTTTACACAAGCTTCTCCTAACACATTTACTCTGTTCAACATTCGTTTTGCCATGAATTCATGCTTTTACAGTTGTTCTGTGCATCCCACAGTTGTTAGTTTAGCTCATCTTAACTCATACAGAGAAAGTTCCCTTCTACATTACCACGCTCGCCACAGACTACGTGTCCGCCATTTCAGGTGCACCATGCAGCACGTCACCTTTACACGGTCATAAACTTGTGAATTTACTCTTTGACTTGACATCTGTTACCCGCTGAAGCCTTTATGATCTATTACTACTGTTGTCCATTACTTATAGATTATTTACCACTCAGCTTAACCGGAAAACAGAAAACTGTCAAGTTAACAGGAGCACTTGGAGTGTGATATGTACACTGCTTCATCATGTACTGACTGGACTTCTTCTGCTGGGGCGTCAGCTACTGATGCATAAGTTACCAAGTGCCCCCTGCTGGGCGAAACCTACATTACACTCTATTGTTGTGAAACAGACATTAACAGTAGTTCTCTCAATGGAAAATGACCTTTAGCACTAAAATAAAATGGGGGAGCAACTATTTTGCTGCATTCATTTTTATCCTAGTGCTACACTCTCCCCCACAAAATTAAATGTCTCCTGACATTTCTGTTTACATCACCTCTTAAACCATGGCTTTAACACACTTCAACAGCCCAGGGTTTCCAGAAGGTCTTACTCTCAATAATCTGAGTCTTAGTTACCTTACAGTCTCTGAGAACCAAACTCGGCTGACCTAAAGTGTCATAACTCAGTACAGTTGGTTGCCGTCTCTGTCTTTGAGGACGCCATCTCACTGTCTGTCTCACCTTCGATTGTGGCTGGAATGTCAATTTCAAGCTCACCACTTCTCGCCCTTTCAAGGTCAGTTTGAGGGTCTTGGATCTCCCCTGGCAAATCCTCTTCTTGGCATAGAAGGCTTGGTTGAGGCTGGAAGGGCTCCACCAAAGGGTTAAGTGGAGTCTGTCTCTGTTGTCTCCCCGGAACAGGCCTGAGGTACCCCTGATAGGTGCCGCTGCCGCTGTGGTCTTCATCCGATGTGTCACTGGCTTCTGATTGCTGCTGCTGTCTACATGGAGGTCGAGACTTTTTCTTTGTGGCACATGGAGAGTCTTTTTGGGGCTGAGCAGTCTGTGCTGGTGGCTTTTCAAGGGGTAGGAAGTCGCAGGGTAGTAGGAGATTCCTATGCACCACCTTTTCTCCTCCTTGGCCATTCTCTGGACTGATCCGATACACTGGAATGTCATCCACTTTTCTCTCTTTCACTTGGTAGACTTGGTCCTCCCAGTAAGACTGGATCTTTGCTGGTCCACCTCTAGGCGTGAGATTTCAGAGGAGGACTCTATCTTCAGGTTGAAGATCTCTCCCTTTGACTCTCATGTCGTAGTAGGCTTTCCTCGAGCAGCTTCCTTGGTAGCTGTTTTAGAAGCCACTGTGTAGGCCTCCTGCATTCTTTTTTTCCAGCATCCAACATAGTCATCATAGCCCATGTGGGCTTCATTTGTTTTTAGACTGAAAAGCAGGTCAATGGGCAGGCGAGGGAACGTCCGAAGATGAGGTAATATGGGGCGTAGCCTGTTGCCTCGCTCTTGGTGCAGTTGTACGCATGAACAACTTTAGCCAGTGACTCCTTCCAATCATCCTTCTCCTTGTCCTCCAGAGTCCATAGCATAGACAATAGGGTGTGGTTGAATCTTTCCACTTGTCCATTACCCTGTGGGTGGTATGGCGTTGTGTGGGAACCCTGAATCCCTGAGAGTTCTTTCAGTCTTTCCATTAGCTTGTTTTCAAATTCTTTGCCAATGTCGTGGTGTAGTCTGGTTGGGAAGCCGAACTTGAGTGCAAAGTCATTGAAGAGCTTGTCAGGGATCATTTTTGCTGCTTTGTTCTTTGTCGCATAAACTTGGGCAAACCTTGTGAAGTGATCCATGACAACTAGTATGTACTCATAGCCATGCTTACACGTTTCCAGGTGGAGGAAGTCTATGGACATGAGCTGGAATGGGTACGTTGAATGGATTGAGGTCATAGGTGCACGGGTAGGCTTACTTGGCTTTTTCCTCTTGATGCACTCACATTGTTCTGTAACAAAGTGCTCGACTTCTTTCGCCATCTTTGGCCAGTAGAACCTGTCTCGAATCAGGTCGAGTGTCCTTTCCACCCCTAAATGGCCCATGTCTTGATGGAGCTCTTTGAAAACCAGGGGACAATAGGCTTTAGGGACCAGCAGCTGCTCTCTGTTTGTTGTTCGCCGGCGCAGGATACCATCCTGGTCGACCTGAAGCTTCACCCATTGCTTAAGCAGTGCAGCTACAGCCGGATGCTCTGCATTCACCTGTGTCCTACTCGGCCTCCTACTCTGCGACTTGTACCAGAGCACTCTTGACAAGACTTCATCTGCTTCCTGTGCTCGGCGAATCTGGTCTGGTGTCAAAGGCTGATTAGTGTCAGAGTCTTTGATTAACTTTAGAGCACTAACCTGAATAACTCCGACACCTTGGCAAGGGTCTCTCCACTCCACTGCTACAGATGCCATGGATGCACTTATGGCCTCCTGTCCAACTTCAGCTGTGCAGCCCTTTATGTAGTTGTCGATGTCTATTGGCATCCGCGACAGCCCATCAGCATCTGTGTTGGTCTCGCCTGGGCGGTAACGTATGGTGAAGTTGTAGTCGGCCAGCTCTGCGACCCATCTGTGACCTGTGGCACTGAGCTTTGCGGTAGTGAGCACATATGTTAGCGGATTATTATCAGTGTACACCACAAATGATGAGGCGTGGTATAGATAATCCCGGAAACGTTCACAAATGGCCCACTTCGTTGCCAAAAACTCTAACTTGCCAGAGTGTAGGTGGTACCTTTTCTCTGCTGGACTCAGGGTGTGGGAGCCATACGCTATCACTCTCATCTTGCCTTGCTGTCGCTGGTACAAAACAGCACCTAGCCCCACCTGCGATGCATCACAATGTAACACAAAGGGCTCTGTGAAGTCTGGGTACCCGAGGACAGGAGGTCTGGTGAGAGCACCTATCAGCTGGTCCAATATTTCTTGGTGGGAGCTGGTCCACTGAATGGGCGTGCGTGATGGTAAGTGGCCTTTACTTTTCTTTACCCCCTTTCTGGACTTGTCAGCTGGGGCAGTGTTGTCCTCAGAAGGTGGATTAAGCAAGCTATAGAGGGGGTGGGCTACACGGGAGAAGTTGGGGATAAAAGGCCTGTAATAGGAGAGAAAGCCAAGCATTTGACGTACCTCCCCGACCGTTACCGGTGTCTTCTCCTTTAACGCCATCACTGGAGCCAACTCTGCTGGATCCATTGTGTAGCCTTCACCTGTTACCAGCTTACCCAAAAACTTGATGCTGTGCTTGAACAATTTGCACTTCTTTGGGGTCAGTTTAACACCATGCTCTTGGTAACACTGGACGACAAGGCGAATGTGCTCCAAGTGTTCCTCAAAGTTGCTGCTGTGCACAAGGTTGTCGTCCAGGTACGGGAGGCAAATGGTGTCCCTGAGCCCTGCCAAGCAGTGTTCCATGCTCCTCTGGAACTCAGCGGGTGCAGAGCTCAGACCAAAGGGAATGCATACCCACTGGAAGAGCCCCCAGGGTGTGATGAAGGCAGTCAAGGGGCGGCTTTCTTCATCTACGAAACCCTGGTGGTACGCCTTGCCTTGGTCCAATATGGAAAACCAACAGCTCCCACCCAGCGTATCGAGCATGTCTTGGATTCACGGTATTGGGTGGCGGTCTGGAACTGACTTACGGTTGAGCTCTCTAAAGTCACAACAAAGGCAAAGCGTGCCATCTTTCTTTCGAACACACACCACAGGTGATGAGTAGGGGGACCGTGATGGTGTGATCCAACCTTTGTTCAGCAGGTCTTGCAAATACTCTTTCACTTCTTTGTGAAGGGGCTTTGGGACAGACATGTAAGTCTTTTGTACAGGACTCGTGTCATGGAGGGTTATGTGCATTTTCAAAGATGGTATGCAGCCCACATCATCACGATCATATGCAAAGGCCTCACATTCCTCCCGCAACATCTGCTTCACAGCTGCTTGTTGACTCTCGGTCAGGTGTTGGAGATCCACTGGTGGGTCCCACGACTTTGCTTTCTGCTTACTGGGAGTTTGCAGCTCTAGTTCTTGACCATTCTTGTCTTCTTGTGTCACTCCATTTACTTTTGTCTTAATGTCTGCTGCATATACTGTCTTGATTGGTTCAAGGTGTCCAATAACTTTACGATTCTCCAGATAAATGGTGTGATCTGTCGTATTAGTCACTGGGATGGGCACATATGGCACTTTTCTGTCCGAAATTTGCACCAGTACGTCATTGAAGATCACACCCTTGGGTGGTGGATTAGGTGAAAAGAGCATGGCCTGGCCCCAAGCATGTGGGCTAACATGTGCTTGTACATAGACTGTGGTAACCTGGTTAGCCGGCAAGGGCACTCTTTTCACTCCAGTCCACACCACACCTGTCTCTGAGTCTTCACTGCTGTTCTGCACTAGCTTGACAACGTTGTGAGCCGTTCGTACAGTTATTTCAAATGCTTTGCTCACGTAGTGTGCTAGCTGTTTTCTTCCAACTTTTGTCTTGACTTCTTTTTGATTGACAATGGCTTCAATCACATTGTAACCGATGATGGGGTCATTGGCTACGGCTGGATCACTTGAAACTAATATTGGCACTTGCAGCTCACTTGTTGGGGATGAATTGTTGTGTCGGACGTGGGCGGAGGACCGACCAGCGTTTGAAGTAGAACCCAGTATAAAATAAGCAGAGCACGGTATAAAGGATAACAGAATTTAATAACATAACAGTGAGTGCTAATAACAACGAATGAGTGCGCGGTCTGCAAGGTGGAATGACGGTGCGCTCCCAGCAGCACAAACGGTCCGGAGCCAGAACAGTTCGGACCCAAGGACCCCACCGACACCCCCCAGGTGGCCGCGACCAACCAAGTCTGTGAAAGAAGAAACCATCATGTGAGTCCACCACTCCACACACAGAGAGACCACTCAAAGGTGTACATAAACAGCAAACACTTCCTGGCTTAATCACCAATCAGCTTCCCACCCTGCAGGCATGGAACACCCAGTTCAACTCTCCACTGCAGTGGAAGCTGATTAAACGACTAACATAACAGCTCAATATAATAAGGTGTGAGGGACACCACATTTACTGACTGTACTCATGTTAGTCACAAAACCTAAAGTACCTCAGGAAGTGTGCTGACGAGCGTGAGACCTCACCCCCTCCTCTTTCACAGACCATGGCATCAAACCTGGTACGGTCTCTGCATCCATGATGATGAGATGGCTCTCTAGACGACGATCTCACCCGTCTGGTCACAAGGTCGAGTCTCTGGCAAATACACACTGTGTACTCCAGACTTAAATGCAACCGTGCCCCAATCCATAAAGATGCACCACAGCTGTGAGTCCTGATGAGCTGCACATGACCAGCCTCAGGTGATCAGGGTGAGGTCCTGATAACTCAGCCACACAGCCACTCAGTCCTGAACGCATGCCACCTGGAAGGAAAAACAAAAGACAGAGAACAGAAGACAGAAACAAAAGGCAGCCAGGCACCCCCAGCCATACAACAGCACCCCACCCTCACGGGAAGCCTCCCGGCAACCACACAAACCTGGCCCAGGAAAAACACCCCCCTCCAGGGACCATGGCTGGAAACAGTATCTGCATTCATCTTCCAACTGAATCTTCATTTTAACAGAACTGTTGACGTCATCTCCTCTGACTGCACCTTTTTTTCTGTCATTCAATTTGCACAGGTGTGGCCAGGAGTTCTTGAACCTGTGCGGTCAGCCTTTGTCCAACCTTGTTTAAAGTCTGATTAGTCATAAAACAAAAAAGACAAATACAAACAACCAAACCACCCCCCCCCCCTCCCCAGAGGACCGTCCCATCAAACCCCGGGAAGAGGAGAAAAGAAAAACACAACCCAAACTTAAGCTTGCAAACAAAAAACGCTACCCCCCCCCCCCCCCCCCCCGGACAACATGTAGGGACCAACACCCCCCAGAGGACATCCCGCCAGCTCCAGGAGTAATAACTACAGCCGAGGTCCCTCTGGGATCCAAAGTCACCCACGGGGACTCTTAGCGCCTCCCAGAGGACCGTTCCATCAAACCCCAGGAGACGCCCCCCTCATGACTAACGGACCCAGCCCCGGCCGTCTATGGCTAGATGGACCCACAGCCCTTTCCCCCCCAGAGGACACCACAGTCACACCCTGAGGGCGGAAACTGGGGGGAAAAAACAAGAGAGAAAAAAAAAACATACAAACAAAACAACCCCAACCCCACCCCCTCGGCGCAGTGGAAACTGGAAGTACGTCCAGTGTCACCACGACTATACCCCAGAAGTCAACCAGGAGGAGTGGAACAGCGGTAATGGCAGACGGCACAAAACGGCGCCACCCCTCCGACTTCCAAACCAGCCACCAGCTGCGGGTATATTCCACTGCCCCAAACCTCAGCTACGCCGATGGCAGACGGCTCAAAGGCACGCTGAAGCCGGAGGTGGAACAGGGAATCAACAAAAAAAAAACAACAACACCCCAAACCCCCCCCCCTCCCAGGTGCAGAGGTTACCTGGGAAACGCCCAGCACAACCAAACTGCACCACTCCAGCAACGCCGACAACCTACGGCTCACACGGCTGGAGCCAGAGGAGAAAAGAGGGCACAACAAAAACAAAGAAAAAAAAAAAAAGAAAAAACAACCCAATTACCCCCCCCCCCCATCACCCCCCAGAGGACCGTCCCATCAAACCCTGGGAGGTGAAACCAAAAGAAATAAAAAGAAAGACTAACAGACTAACATAAGGTTACCTGGGTCCTGTCTAAACTCCAGACAGCCTGCAAGGTCACGACCCCAGAACACTAATAGTGTAAAAAAATCCCACACAAAAACCAACTCAAAAAACACCCACAAAAAATGAACCAACACAAAACTAATAAGTGACTTATACCGTTAAGCTCAAACAAATGGAACACACCTGTTCCATCTTAAGAGCATTAACGGTAATGTGACTCAGTCACCAACAGGGGGAGCCAAAGTGCTAAAAATAAAAAAACCCTTTGGTAACCGAGAAAACAACTCATGCTGCTTTCCCTGTGCGCAGCTACGTGTAACACACAACCAAAATGTGCTTCAACTAAATTACGCCGGAGCTGACACAACAGACACAGTAGTTATCTTCACCCGGGGAGACGGGGCTACAACTGTAACACAGGAAGCACAGTGACCCGTGCCACAGAACTCCGCCGTGCGCGTTCACCCCATTACAGACACAGTCATGCAGCTCCCGTTTTACCTCTTATCCGGTCGAAGTGTGACGCAAAGCCGTCGCTATTCACACTCCACAACAACCCACGGATAAGGCAACAACACAGGAACACGGCTGCAAGAGAGCTCAAATCACTATTCAATAATGGGTTCTCCAACACGCACCATCCGGGCGGAGAGCACCCGCAACTGGTCCGGATAACTGCTGCCGCCTTCCCGGCACAGTACCGCCTCTGCTACCGCTGGGTCCGTGATGTGTTGGCCAGAGACTACTGTTATGTGTCGGACGCAGGCGGAGGACCGACCAGCGTTTGAAGTAGAACCCAGTATAAAATAAGCAGAGCACGGTACAAAGGATAACAGAATTTAATAACATAACAGTGAGTGCTAATAACAATGAATGAGTGCGCGGTCTGCAAGGTGGAATGACGGTGCGCTCCCAGCAGCACAAACGGTCCGGAGCCAGAACAGTTCGGACCCAAAGACCCCGCCGACACCCCCCAGGTGGCCGCGACCAACCAAGTCTGTGAAAGAAGAAACCATCATGTGAGTCCACCACTCCACACACAGAGAGACCACTCAAAGGTGTACATAAACAGCAAACACTTCCTGGCTTAATCACCAATCAGCTTCCCACCCTGCAGGCATGGAACACCCAGTTCAACTCTCCACTGCAGTGGAAGCTGATTAAACGACTAACATAACAGCTCAATATAATAAGGTGTGAGGGACACCACATTTACTGACTGTACTCATGTTAGTCACAAACCTAAAGTACCTCAGGAAGTGTGCTGACGAGCGTGAGACCTCACCCCCTCCTCTTTCACAGACCATGGCATCAAACCTGGTACGGTCTCTGCATCCATGATGATGAGATGGCTCTCTAGACGACGATCTCACCCGTCTGGTCACAAGGTCGAGTCTCTGGCAAATACACACTGTGTACTCCAGACTTAAATGCAACCGTGCCCCAATCCATAAAGATGCACCACAGCTGTGAGTCCTGATGAGCTGCACATGACCAGCCTCAGGTACTCAGGGTGAGGTCCTGATAACTCAGCCACACAGCCACTCAGTCCTGAACGCATGCCACCTGGAAGGAAAAACAAAAGACAGAGAACAGAAGACAGAAACAAAGGCAGCCAGGCACCCCCAGCCATACAACATGAATTTTGATTTAGTCTGAACCTGATTTCTATCCAGCCAATGTAGGGGATAGGCATGTCATTAGAAGCAAGCACTGTAGGCGTCTCATTGCCTAACAGTTCTGAAACCGGTCTGACAACTGTGTGGGGAAGGTGGGTTTGCCGCCAGTTTTCATTTACTATGCTGGACTGTGCCCCTGAATCCCACAATACTTTGACTGGCTGATTGTCCATATAACAGTTCACAGTACATTTGTTTCCCACCAGGCTGACTAACCATGCCTTACTCTGAGGGGGTAAATAGCAAACTTCAGTTGCAGCTGATAGGGCACTAGCTGCTGTTTCATTGGGGGCTGATGGTGGCTGCTCATTTTGGGACTCATGGCTCTGGACTACTGCTGGTCCCATCTCAGTAGTCCCTCCCCATTTCCCGTCGACAGTCTACGTGCCAGGCATCCACGAGAGTAGTGGCCTTCTCGCCCACATTTGAAACAGTGCATGCAACTTTCTCCCTTCTCCTCTTCTCTGCACATCTTACAGCCTTTTTCTCTCCGTTTTAGTGCTTTGGTGTGAGGAAACATTTGTTTCATTTCTTTGCGCAGTTCTTCTATCACCTGCTGTGTGTCTGACTTAGTCTCTCTACCCGTAACTGTCTTCATGGCCACTGCAGTGGAGGATTCTCTGGGCTTGGAGTGGCTCTGAACAGGTGTTGGGGCTGCCTGGCATTCCATTTGGAGTTCTTGTACCCTGGGGATCTTGGTTGCTGTGGACCTTTTGCGTTTCTCAAATCTTTCATTTTCTAGCTTTGAGGCTTCATTGACTTTCTCGATCAGTTCCTCGTCTGTTATGCTCATGTCGCTGAGGAGGGCAATATTGATATCTGACAGAGTCACTCAGCAGCCCAGTTTCAATGGAGCGGAGGAATCTGCGCTGGATTGTGGCTCTGCTGTACAGTTCATCAGCCTCCTCATTTTGCTGCTTTCCATACAGTTTCTCTTTCAGCTTGATGGCACGAAATACAAAGTTGAGAGCAGTTTCTTTGGGTTCTTGGGAAATATCGAGGAGCTGATGGTACAGCTTAGTGGGGCTGTCCACCTTATAGTGTCCCTTTAATATGGTGAGCAGTTTACTAAACGTCAGCCCACGTTTTATCTCTAACATGTCTCTTAAGGGCATCCCCGGGCTAATGGCCCTGATTACTGCTTCAACTATTTCAGTTTCTGAGTGTCCTTTTTCACTCCCATTCTCGATCTGGCGGACTAGGCTGAGGTAGGATAACTTATCCTTCTGCCCTTGCTCCCCAATCTGCCCACAGATTTTAAACTCCCTCCTCAAAGTTACCTCTTGCAGGGTTCGTATTGGCTCTGGCCAGGGTTTGGGTGGAGAATCTGTAGTCTTTGCTGGAGCACCATGTGGCGGAGAGTCCTCATGTTCTCTCTTTGGCACAAACTCCTTTAATGGGGACTTCTCTTTAGGTTGTCCCTCCCCTTTGCTTAGTCTTTGGATATATGTGAGTATATCTTAAAAAAACTGTTCCACTTGATACTCTTCCTCAGATTTCTCGATCTCGTCAAGCATGGCCTCTGCCAATGTGATGAGTGTCCTCTTGGTCTTGCTGTGAGCCTCTCCGCTGTCCAGGCTGGAACATTCATTCACCTGCAGACGTCCACTAGAAGCTCTCTCTCCAACTGCCACAAGGCTGCACTCACTTGATCACGCAGAGGCTGCATAGCCTTCCATTTTTTTTCCGGTTCGTCTCTTGGGAAGGAAGGTGGTTGGTGATGATGATTCACTATCGCCACTTCCTGGCTGGTTGGCTCACCAAAATATGTTACACTTCAGAAAATGATGGGCCACTCATCTCCCATGCAACATATTTATTTTTGCAGGAACTGCAAAACAGAAAATTGTCAAGTTAACAGGAGCACTTGGAGTGTGATCTGTACACTGCTTCATCACGTACTGACTGGACTTCTTCTGCACACGATACCACAGGATGGCTAGAATATAACTGACCGTACTGTCTCAATAATTATACAGTTTAACCACATACATCATCCTCATGAACTGACAGAAATCACAATCTGTTTCTTTGTCTATGAGCACATATTTTAATAATGAACTCAAATGAAGTTTTAGAGTGCTTTTACCCATTCTGTTTCTCACTGTTCCATTCTCTTATCCATTACTCTCATGAACTGTATTTATTAAACTTCTGATTTTAAACCAATACATTTTACTGTATTCCTCTCATATTCACCTTTCGGGAGATGAACCTTAGCATATTACACTTTGTCTGATTATAAAGAAAAATGTTAGTGCAACCTGAACTCAAAATACATGTGTGGAAGAGACTTTCCTCACAGTCTCATAGCTGGTTTAGCACTTAGAAAGGATAACACTTGTGTTCCTTAGCTTAGCCTTACACTTTAACTCTGCACTGAACTTAGTATTTCAGTTTACACAAGCTTCTCCTAACACATTTACTCTGTTCAACATTCGTTTTGCCATGAATTCATGCTTTTACAGTTGTTAGTTTAGCTCATCTTAACTCATACAGAGAAAGTTCCCTTCTACATTACCACGCTCGCCACAGACTACGTGTCCGCCATTTCAGGTGCACCATGCAGCACGTCACCTTTACACGGTCATAAACTTGTGAATTTACTCTTTGACTTGACATCTGTTACCCGCTGAAGCCTTTATGATCTATTACTACTGTTGTCCATTACTTATAGATTATTTACCACTCAGCTTAACCGGAAAACAGAAAACTGTCAAGTTAACAGGAGCACTTGGAGTGTGATATGTACACTGCTTCATCATGTACTGACTGGACTTCTTCTGCTGGGGCGTCAGCTACTGATGCATAAGATACCAAGTACCCCCTGCTGGGCGAAACCTATATTACATTCTATTGTTGCGAAACAGACATTAACAGTAGTTCTCTCAATGGAAAATGACCTTTAGCACTAAAATAAAATGGGGGAGCAACTATTTTGCTGCATTCATTTTTATCCTAGTGCTACACAGACATCCATTTCAAAATGAGCAAATATTGCACAAAAACAATAAAGTTTATCAGTTTGAACATTAAATATCTTGTGTGGTGTATTTAAATGAATATAGGTTGAAGAGGATTTGCAAATCATTGTATTCTGTTTCATGCTAACTTCATTGGAATTGGGGTTGTATTACTTAGGGAGTCTCACATGAGGAGTGTCACTTGCATTGTGAGGGAACATTATCTGCAGTGTTTTGGTCATGTGGTACTTTCATCTGGGCATGCTCCAGCATGCAGGTGCCTCAGTGTTGATGACCACAGCAACTGGAAAAGGACAACAGGATACACATAATTCATAAGCCTAGGGCAAAGAGACAAACAAGTTGTCTGCCTGTGTGGCTGCCATCTGGGACCCAAGGTGGTATTGTAGTGTGAACGTGGCAGGGTTAGACCTGATGGATGATGATGGTCACCACCAATGAAGGCCATGCTTCCATTTTACATACCTGTGTTAAAGGCTGACCTTCTTGCTGCTGCACATTGGTGTCATTTACCCACTTGTGTTCTCTGCATTGGGGTCACTAGTTAATTTGTTACACTGTGGACAAGTGACATCTTAATTCAATCATTAATATTGTATTGTGAACATGCTCATTCCAGTTACGTTGTGTGCATGTGTGTGTGTGTGTGTGTGTGTTTGGGGGGGAGGTAGACCCTGGACAGGATGGACAGCGGTCTAACAGAGGGCCACACCTGATGTCTTGCATGTTTTAAATCTGTCCCAGTCAGTTCAAACACCTCAACTTGAAATAGCAATGAAAATAATTTTTTTTTTCCCCACCCCAAGTGAGAGAACAAGGGAACAAATGTGTGCAAAACAGTACAGAGATGAGGGAGAGAGTAAATGAAAATACTGCAGAGAGACAAACACAGACAACATAGCAATCATACCAGTCACAGACAATCAGCACGAGGTGACCAGGCCATCTGTGTCTCCATCTAAATGTAAAATGACTTGCTATCAAGACAGGAAACAGGCAATATCTCACTGACACACTTAATACCCCAACAGATCATCTGAGTATTGTGTGTGTGTGTGTGTGTGTGTGTGTGTGTGTGTGTGTGTGTGTGTGTGTGTGTGTGTGTGTGTGTGTGTGTGTGTGTGTGTGTGTGTGTGTGTGTGTGTGTGTGTGTGTGTGTGCGTGTGTGTGTGTTTGGGGCAGGAGGATTGTTATTGTATTTTTTTATCTCAAGCCTCTCGATGATTGCAAATGTCCCTGATCTGGCCTTAAAAGACATTTTTTTCTGCAGAACCTGCGAAAAGCTCTTTAGCCCCTTTTGTGAAGTGCTTATAGTGAACTAAATGTTAATACTTTTCTCTTTGGTCAGACTGTGAAAGAAGCAGGAACAGTGTTTCACTGCTCAGTCTTTTAATTTGATTTCTGTTGGTTAAACTGAGATTGTTAGTAGTACAGATTAACCCCTGTTGTACTATCCTCCAACTCCAGGTGGCACTGTTGCATAAAACAGACAGGTTTATGTTGTCCATATCTGCCAGAATACTGCATGTGGAATTAGTTGATGCGGCATTTCATGGTATTTTACCTGAACTTTTCCACATCAAGAGCGCCTGGTGAATAAATGGTGAGATAAATGCAGATATATGTCCATGTAGTCAACCATTACCCACAATTCTGATGTACAAAAATACTGGCAGTACAAGTTACATGAAAAATTATAGGAAAAAAATATATATTTTCCTGAAAATTAACTGAAATGATTAGTTGTTTTCCAAATAATAAATTGATAGTGTATATGTGTATGCGTGTGCGTGTGAGTTTTAAAAAAACTGAGCATGTCACTGTCACTCTGAGTGTGAATATGATTGTGGGATACTATAGGTTTGTGTAGTTGTGTGAGCCTTCTGAAAATGTGTAATTCTTTGTTGTAACTTCACGCAGTCTGCTTTATTTTTGGAACAGCCATGTTTGTCTCAGTGCTGCTTGTTCTTTGTCATGTAAAATTCTGAGCTCAGTTCTGATGACAAATATGAACGTGCACACACATAAAGCAGTCAGACATTTATGAGTACGTGTGGGAGCCAAATGGTGTCCGACTGCCCTCTGAGCCAACACATCCACCACTGTGCTGCCTTTGTCAGGGTTGACGTCATTTTCAGTGCTATAAAAACTTCAGAGAACCGGCAGGTTCATTGCTGATGGTGCAAAAAATTTAACAACCTTCCAAAAAAAAAAAGAAAGAAAGAAAGAAAGAAACAAAACAGACAACAACAACATCAAAGATTTGATGCCAAACTTAAAGAGGTCTTATTCTACAATATTAATTTTAACCCACCCTTTGCATTTAAAAGGGTATTTAGTCATGTTGAAGGTGGTTTTGGCGACATCTAGTGGTAAGGTTTCATGAAGGACATCAGGTTGAGCAAACTGCGTATGTTCCCTCCTATGGTTCCAGTTGTATTTTCCTATATAGTAGAGCCAACGAAGTTTGTACAGATAAAAAGAATGGATTTGGCTAACACCAACAATGACCCCTTACACGCCACTAACTTGCCACGCACACACCATCTGTGTGACTGGCTGGAAAGCACCATGCTGTTCAGAAACTCCAAACCCATGAGAAAATGGAAGAAAACAGCGACAAAGTTGATAAAACAGTGTCCGGGAAGCAGCAGGCGATCTGCTACGTATAATGACACTGAGTTGCCAGTATTGGTGGCAAGTGCAGTTATGTGTGCAGTGAGTATAGCACGCCAATGGTTGCCACCATGATGCCATGCACACATCTTCTGTGTGAGAGGAGCTTCTGAAACAAAAAAAAAAAAGTTTTATTTGCAGGAGCACAACAAACAGGAATCAGATTGTCGAGTGAAAATCGGGAGAGGGAGAGGGAGTTACAGGTTGTTTTTTTTTTTTGTTTGTTTGTTTTTTTGTTTTGTTTTTTTTTTGGTTGGTTGGTTGGTTGGTCGGTTTATTCAACACTGACCCTGAATTGATTTTTAATCAATTGGACAGAGAAGGTAACATTACTGAAGAGCTTATAGAAACAATAGTGTGAATTTGTGTTTTCATCATTGTTATTAAGGATTTTATATATATATATATATATGTTATCACTGTTAAACATTTGTACCTTTGTCTTCTTTCTTATGAAAACGTTATTGTGCTGTTTTGCACCTAACCCTGAGAATGTATTTGTTATTCAACCTTGTTTTTAGCATGCTGGGGTCAATCTGAACTGGGAATGAAGAGCTGGATGTACTTATTATTATTATAATACAACTTGTTTTTGTAGCCGCTAACGACTGGGAGTGAAGCATGACGGGGTCAGGCTGAACTGGGAGTAAAGAACTGAAGGTTGTTTTGACTGTTGTGATGTGATGCTTAGTGTGAAGACCAGGACACTCCAGGCAGATGCACAACAGCTGATAACTGCAACAGACGAACGGGATGTGCTGACCTTCGACGATAAGAGTAAAAGAAAGAAACTGTTTTTCCTTACAGCTGCACTTATT
Source organism: Thalassophryne amazonica (assembly GCF_902500255.1). Lineage (NCBI taxonomy): Eukaryota > Metazoa > Chordata > Actinopteri > Batrachoidiformes > Batrachoididae > Thalassophryne > Thalassophryne amazonica. The sequence continues at coordinate 60,370,308 of NC_047116.1, read as the reverse complement.
GACGTATGTGTTTATGTTACGGGAAGAAACTTGTCTCGCGTTGTCCCCCCCCCCCCCTTAGGACAAGTTTCATGATGTAATGAGGGCTTCTCTAATAAAAAGAGCGGGAGCACAGGCCAGACTTTAGTGTAGCCTTGGTGTACAGCCTGGCTGCACTCCGCGCGTGATTAATTTGACTTTCTGTCTCACTGGTGTTTCTTGACTCTGTTGTCTTATCAAAGGTTTTTAAGAATGTTTGGAGGGAGAAAATACCCAACATTGACTGGGGGCTACGTCCGGGATCTCAACAATACCGGAGGTGTCCGGCGGGGGTCGCCAAGTCCAGACGTAAATCCTTGGCCAAGGTCCGATCGATTGATCGTTGTCTGCAATTGTCGACCACCGTTGGCATCGTCTGGTTGACGAGATTTTCCCGAAGAAGACAGACAGGAGGTCGAGTCAGTGAGTAAAATTTCTTTGTAACAGTACTGAGTGAGGTGGTGATCAGATCACAAACAGTTAAATTCCGCAAGCGATGATACAGAATCGTCTGTTAACTGAAACACAGTTAAACTCTGTAAGGAGGTCGGACTCCTCTACGATGGCGAGGAACGCACGTAGTTAAATTCCGAAGGAGGGTGCGGAACTCCTCTGTTATATACGCGTACCGGTAGGGGATAAAAGTGTGATCACATAAAACAGTTAAACTCCGTAAGCGATGGCGTGGAATCGTCTGTTAATGCAAAGCAGTTAAAATCCGCGAGGAGGGGCGGACTCCTCTACGGTTGCGAGGGACGCACGTAGTTAAATTCCGGAAGGAGGATACGGACTCCTCTGTTTTAATACGTAAAGGAAATCCCGGGTAGAAATACGTGCACTGTAAAAAAGCAGTTAAATCTGGCAGGGACGGCGGAGTCCCCTAATGCAGGACATTAGTTAAATTTCACGGGAGGGCGAGCTCCCCTGGGCTAAGAATACGCGTACGATTATTAAAAGTGTTTCTATGTGTAAATAGTGTTTTGTGTAAGTGTAACTAACTGTGTGAAAGTGTAATACTTTGGACAACGTTAGTGACAACCTGTGTGTGGAAGCAGAGGCAAGTGATTCCGCTTCCTACGGGGAGGTGAAAGGAATCAACCACACGACGGCAAATTAATTGTCACGTCCAAAGAAAGTGAAAACTTCAGATTTAGAACACCCTAGGTGTGCCCCCGTCTGAAGTCCAAATTATAACAAGGGATAATAAAAATGGGGGGTAAGACGTCTAAAAATAAGGAAAATTTATCAACTGACGACTGGAAATTTATGGAAGCAAAAAATCCAAAAGCAACAAAGAAATTGGAGACCTGGATAAATAAACATGACTTTGACGGACGACTGAACCTGATCAGCATACAGAAGCTAAAGAAGGAGTTAGAACAGGAACATAAAGGTGATGAGAAAAGATGCAGAAAGTAGGGGCAGATTTAGTGGCATTTTGGGAGGAGGAAGCAGAGAACAGACGGAAGGGAGCAGAGAAGCGACGATTAGAGAAAGCAAGGAAAAAGAAAGCTGTGGGTAAGGCAGAAGAAGATGTGATAATTCAGCACAGAGAATCAGAACAGCCTCAGCAACCACCGCCGGCTGGATCGTCGGTGACAACGGAACCTTTATATCCCTCTCTACCAGAGGATGACAATGTACCGCCACCACAGTATGATTTAGCAGTAAAACCTAAGGTAAAAAGTGAAAAACCAGAAAAACCACAAACACGCAGTCAAGCGAAAGTGCCTACAGCCCCTCCCATGGTGGAACACAGTGACCAGGGAGGTGCCTATCCTATGATAGAAGTACCAAATCCACGTGTAGGAACAGCAGGACATCGATCAACCATGCTCGTATATCGAACATGGAATGCTGATGATATCAAAGCAGCAGTCGACATGATACCATCGCCACGTGTCGATATTGAGGGATTTATGCAGGATATAGAAAACATTAGAAATTCTTACCACCTTAATGGACCTGAAGTCCAACAGGTGTGGCTGAAAGCATGTGGCCCTAAATGGAGTCAGATACGCGGAGACTGGAATCCTGCAGACCAACAAGGCGTACCACTGACACATGATGATCTAGTCTTGAAAACAAGAGTGGAAGCTATGATTACACGTGCAAAAGGTGTGTTAGGACCAAAGATAAATTATACTGAAATTACCAGGACAACACAGAAAGAAGGAGAACCATGGACAGAGTTTAGATGCAGATTTGAGAGTGTATTTAGAGTCCATAGTGGCATATTGCCAGGAACACCTGTGTATGAACAACAATTGAAAAACGCTCTGATCCAACATTCCAATAAGGATATAAAAGCTTGGATACAGAAACATTGGATTGGATTGCCTACAGGCACATTGGAAGAAACACATACACACTGCTGTCATGCAGAAGGAGTCTTAAAGCAGAAAAAGACAGGGAACAGCAACAAAGGAGTGTATGTAGCACACGGAGATGGTGAAATATATTACCAACAGGGTAACTTAAGACAGCAGAAGCAGTGCAAACGCCCCCAAAAGCCATGGCAAAATAGACAAGGTGGACAGCCACAACGTCAAGGACCATGGCAACCACAACAGCAGCACAGACAGGGAGGGCCACCACGTGGTCCCCTGATTTGTTGGAACTGTGGGAGAGAGGGACATATGTATAGAAACTGTCCGAATCCACCTACTGATGGAGCAGCAGGAGGAATTCCACAACGGAATAATCCTCCGCAGCCACAGTATCCACAATGACTAGAATCCATAATCTATGATTCCACATCAGATAGGCAGTCTGATTGTGATATGGATCTGTGTGCCTTACTGGGAAATCCGGTACCAAAACCAGAAGTAACTTTGTTGGTAAATGGACGACCGGTGGCATTCCTTTGTGATACAGGAGCATGTAGAACCACATGTAATGACAACATACCTGTCCATCAATTGAGCAACGAAATTTTTAGGGTTCGCTCTGCAAATGGACAAACATCAGACGTCCCTATCACTAAACCCATAACGTTGACAGATCCATTAGGCCTGACATGTACTATGTCAGTGTTGAACATGCCACAATGTCCAGTTAACCTCTTAGGACGAGACGGATTGACTGCATTGGGCTTGTCCATAATTGTGGAACAAGGGAAATTAGTTGTTGAACGCACAGGAGGCGTTAACATGGTAAGAGAAGAAAGCGATGACCCCACATTCCACTATTACTATACATTTGACATTTCAGAAGAAGATGCTGCAGGATGGGGTAAAGATGTCGTCTTGCAAGCGACAGCCCTACTAAAAAATCCTGAACAAAAGATGTCACCACCTGACCTGCATGTCACAATGTGGCATAAAGATCCTCCAGGTCCGGATGGTGACTATGAAAACAAATTGAAAAAACGTTTCACCTGTGAAGCTGACAATGACCGATTTGATTCATGATGGCAACTCAACAGCTGTCATAACAGTGACAGGTGCCACTGAAGACATTTTAAAATTGAGATTCACAGGTATGCCTTTGCATGTGTCACTTTGTAAGCCATATTTGACAGAATGGCAAGAATTGGGACTGACAGTCATAACAGCTTTGTCAGCCACTGATTGGAGCAGAGTTGGACCACGAACGGAGTTCAGTCCATCAACTAAATTGTACAAAGTGCCAGTTAATGTCTCATTGGTGCTGACAGCTGGAACACATATTGATGTGTCCACTTCACAATCCTGAGTGTTTCAGTTGAGTCCTGAAGAAGATGATTTTCTCTCTTCGGTACCATCAGGATTGTGGACAACAGGTCCTTCAGACGTAGGACTGATAAAAAATGCACAACCTGTAGTTATAAGACCAAAAACAGAATACAGACCATGTGTAAGACAGTATCCATTGAAACCTGATGCAATTGAAGGAATCAGGCCAGTAATAGAGAATTTATTAACAGCAGGAGTAATAGTGCCATGTCCAGATTCACCATGTAACACACCCATATTTCCTGTGAAAAAGGCTCCGCCCTCAGTGGGGTGGAGAATGATTCAAGATCTGCAGGCAGTAAATGCTGCTGTGATTAAAAGAGCACCATGTGTTCCAGATCCACACACCTTGTTAAATTCGCTGAGACCAAATTCTAATAGTTTCTCAGTAATTGACATAAGTAATGCATTTTTCTCTGTGCCAGTACATCCAGATAGTCAATTCTGGTTTGCTTTTACCTTTAAAGGACAACGATATACATTCACCAGATTACCGCAGGGTTACGCAGAGAGTCCAACTATTTATTCTCAAGTCACGTCAGCATGTTTAGCCAATTTTGTTCCACCGGCAGATAGCCAACTATTGGTGTATGTTGATGACATCTTGATTGCCTCTGACACACGAGAAAACTGCATAACTGACACAGTAGCATTATTATGTTTCTTATTTGATAATGGCCACAAAGTGAGTAAAAACAAAGTTCAGTTGTGTAGGGATAAAGTAAAATATTTAGGACATGAATTATCAGCCACTGGGCGCACGATCCTGTCTGACAGGACGGAAGCAATTTTGCACGCTCCAAAACCACAGACCAAAAAGCAGATGATGTCATTTCTTGGACTGACTAATTACTGCAGGGCATGGATTCCCTGCTATGCAGAATTGACTAGTCCACTTTCTGATTTGATGTACAAGGATGATATTTCAATGTCAACTGTGTTGGAATGGAACAAAGATGCTGAGGAAGCTTTTGTAAAAGTAAAACAAACATTAGTGTCATCCACAGTTTTGGCACTACCAGATTATAGTAAACCATTCATTCAAACAGTTGATTGTAAGAATAAGTTCATGACTAGTGTTTTGGTTCAAGTGTATGGCTCAAAATTAAGGCCAGTTGCCTACTACTCATCTAAATTGGATGCAGTGGCAAGTGCTCTACCACCATGTGTACAGGCTGTTGTTGCAGCCTCTATGGCTGTTCAAAGTAGCAGTAATGTTGTTCTATTCCATCAGCTGACATTGAAAGTTCCACATGCAGTTTCTGCACTTCTGTTGCAGACAAACATGAGCCTTTTGTCCCCAGCAAGACATCTTTCGTGCATGTCCTTGCTATTATCACAACCACACCTTACGGTAGAGCGCTGTACAACATTGAACCCGTCCACATTGATACCTTTACCTGAGGATGGTGAGCCGCACAATTGTCTTGATGTAGCAACAGCCTGTATGAAAGCACGCCCAGACCTCCAGGACACACCCATCCCAAACAGTACAATTGTGTATGTGGATGGTTCTTCCACTAAAAACGCTTATGGACAAACACAATCTGGATATGCTGTTGTCACAAATTCAGAAGTATTGGATTCTGCTTCATTGCCATCCTCATTTTCAGCACAAGCAGCTGAATTAGTAGCTTTAACTGCAGCTTGCTATCTGTTTAAAGGTACGGCTGTAACGATTTATACAGACAGCCAGTACGCTTTCAGCACAGTGCATGTGTTTGTGGGAAGAGCGTGGAATGGTGACATCATCTGGAAAGCCAGTGACTCATGCCACTCTCCTAACTGCACTACTGAAAGCTGTGAAATTGCCTAAACAAATTGCTATATGCAAATGTGCGGCTCACACCAAAGGCTCTGACAGTATTTCAAAAGGAAATGATTTTGCTGACAGAGCAGCAAAAGAGGCAGCAGCAGCTTCTTCTATTTTTGTTGTACAGGAAACCACTCCAGATTTGCATTTAGGTCATACACTGCTTGCTGACATGCAACAGCAGGCAACTGACAGAGAAAAACAAATGTGGATAACTAAAGGGGCTACGTATGCAAATGATTTGTACGTATGCCCACAAAAGAAACCCATATTGCCAAAAAATATGTTTAAATGGGCAGCTATTATGAGCCATGGCGTGACGCATGTCTCATCAGGGGGTATGATATCGCAATTGCAATCTATTTTTTGTCTTTATGGGTTCGATGCATATGCAAAACAGCATTGTAGAGCATGCATGATATGTGCAAAACACAACTCACAAGGCAATTTGAGACCCCAAAGAGGCAAATTTCCAACACCACAATATCCCTTTCAAGTGATTCATATGGATTATATACAGCTGAGTAAACATGAAGGGAAGGAATTTTGTTTAGTCATAATTGATGCCTTCTCAAAATGGGTAGAATTGTTCCCTACAAAACATGCAGATGCACTTACAGTGGCTAAGGCATTGTGCAAAGACATCATTCCACGATTTGGAATACCAGAAACAGTTTATTCAGATAATGGAGCGCATTTTGTTAATACAATAGTGCAATACGTAGGAGAAGCGCTACAGGTTAATCTCAAAAATCATTGTGCTTATCATCCACAAAGTGCCGGATTAGTGGAAAGGACAAAGGGCACAATAAAAATAAGATTAAGGAAATGTATAGAAGAGACAAAACGAACCTGGATTGAATGTTTGGACCTAGTAAAATTGTATATGAGAATAACACCAACACCATCAGGGTTAACACCATTTGAGATACTTTATGGACGACCATATCGTCTACCAATTTTGACATGGATACTAAAACAGCAGATGAGGAACAAACATTAGCAAATTTTATGAAAAAGACATTAACACAGAAAGAGATAACTTAAACACATTTACTGCCGAATAATTTTGATCTTCCACAGGACGGCCTTCCAGTAGTCTAGCCAGGAGACTGGGTGTTCATCAGAGTGATTAAGAGGAAGAACTGGTCCAGTCCTCGTTGGGAAGGTCTATACCAAGTGCTGTTAACAACACCAACTGCAGTAAAGATAGCGGAGAGATCAACGTGGATACATCACTGTAAGATACAGCGTGTGTTGGCTGCCTCCACAGTGTAAGGGGAAGTCTGGCTACAAAGGGAGTCTATTTAATTAGCAATAGATTGTCTCAATGCCAGTGAAGCAGGGAGATCCTTGCACTATTAGGTGAGGTGGTTAACAACACTGTATCCTAGCAATCATGACTGAACTACAGCAGACCCCGGAGCGGCGTGCTCAGCGCCGCCGCTGCCGGACTGTTGGTAGGGCAGCCGGTTGCGTTGTGATCTTAGTGTGTTTCGTGCTCCTCGGATTCCTGGCCTGGTGGTTGACCCAAGAATTGCAGCTCACTGTGGACCGAGCCAGAGAACAACGCAAGCAACGTCAGAAGAGGTTTATTCATAATGTGAATGAGACAGATGGACACCCTCATATATACCATACTAATTTGTGGTACAGAGATGTTCATTTATTGGCTATGGAATTACGTTACTAATTGTTATGTTTGTTCGCAAATACCTATATCCTCAACACACCCAGCTCTGACGGCTAAACCGTACCCTGCTAGGGTGACAAAATGTCTTATCATACGGATGCATAATCAAACTGTATTTCGGGGGCAGTTCTAACACCACTTGCCTCAGTGCAACCACTTATATGATAGGGATTTCAACAGAGGACGTACAAGCGTGCCCAAGTGCTGCTCCATTGACTAGACTGAAGGGAAACGGAAAAATATCATCACGTTAACTTGTCATCACAACGGCCATTCCCAATTTGCTTTTACGGGACAGGGAATAAAACTGTAGGTAAAATTAAGAAACGTCTGTGTACCCAAACGTATGTTTTATCAAATAATTTAAGCCTAACCAAAACATAATATGTGGATGGTACTTATCTTCATCACATTGGACGGGGATGTAATTATACAGGCTCCTGTCCATGGGGAACGGATGAATCATGTGCTTATGTTAGTAAGTTTTTGCTACCACCTGTAAATGGTACTCCGGTGTATGATGACATCTATTGGCTTTGTGGTTCCAGACTGTACATGAGTCTCCCACCAAATTGGGGTGGTGTGTGTGCACCTACCCAGGTGACTGACCATACATATGTGGTAGTGCCAAGGACCTCTACAGAGAAGAATGGCAGCACCAGACGGAGGAGATTGATATACCCAGATGTGTTACCACATGATCACATGTGGGGCTCGGATGTACCAAAGGACCAAAAATTGTGGTCTGTAGGAGATAAAATAGCACATTCATTGTTCCCCTGGATAGGAGTGGGAAAAAAAAAAAGAAAAAAAAATTCATTAATGATTGAATCACTGAATTATCGATTGGGTCTGTTCATGAATGTAACTGAAAAAATAGTAGCAGCTCAAAAACACTGAAATAGATGCTTTACATACCATGATGAACCTCTTAGTGAAAATCTCAAGAAAGAAGTGCTAAGCTAGGTGATAACTACTACTATATGTTTAACAGGCGATAAACAGGTGGGAAATGTTAAGGATTTTATATATATATATATATGTTATCACTGTTAAACATTTGTACCTGTGTCTTCTTTCTTATGAAAACGTTATTGTGCTGTTTTGCACCTAACCCTGAGAATGTATTTGTTATTCAACCTTGTTTTTAGCATGCTGGGGTCAATCTGAACTGGGAATGAAGAGCTGGATGTACTTATTATTATTATACAACTTGTTTTTGTAGCCGCTAATGACTGGGAGTGAAGCATGACGGGGTCAGGCTGAACTGGGAGTAAAAGAACTGAAGGTTGTTTTGACTGTTGTGATGTGATGCTTAGTGTGAAGACCAGGACACTCCAGGCAGATGCACAACAGCTGATAACTGCAACAGACGAACGGGATGTGCTGACCTTCGACGATAAGAGTAAAAGAAAGAAACTGTTTTTCCTTACAGCTGCACTTATTGACGTATGTGTTTATGTTACGGGAAGAAACTTGTCTCGCGTTGTCCCCCCCCCCCCTTAGGACAAGTTTCATGATGTAATGAGGGCTTCTCTAATAAAAAGAGCGGGAGCACAGGCCAGACTTTAGTGTAGCCTTGGTGTACAGCCTGGCTGCACTCCGCGCGTGATTAATTTGACTTTCTGTCTCACTGGTGTTTCTTGACTCTGTTTGTCTTATCAAAGGTTTTAAGAATGTTTGGAGGAGAAAATACCCAACAGTTATTACAATTTAATTTAACTTTTATTTAACTAGGTTAATTATTAATTGAATTTAACCTTTATTTAACCAGGTTAGTCCCATTGAGATCAAGAGCTTCTTTTGCAAGGGAGACCTGGGCAATTATAAAGTTTCCAATTCACTTAACCTGCATGTCTTTAAATGTTGGAAGAAACCAAAGCACATGGAGAAAACCCACACAAACTCCACACAGAAAGGCCACAGGTGGGAATCGAACCCATGACCTTCTTGTTGTGAACCAACAGTGCTAACCACTAAGTCACTGTACTGCCTGTCTGCTTGTCTGCTGATGCCAGTCAGTTGCTAACATGGCTGCTTGACTGAGTGTGTTGTACACTCATTAGACCTACAGTGGATAACTTGAGGTAATTCATCAATAGTTACAGGCAAGCAGGTGAACTGGTTTGATTGCTGTTCAGAAATTATTTTACGGGCCATAATGTGTGGGCAATCACACGAGTGCACACTTTGAAAGAGAGGAGCATGGTTGCGTGTGTGACAGCTTTTTCTTTGTTTCATTTATTTTATCATGCATATGGCCAAAGCAGATGGTCACCCCACTGAGTCTGGTTTGCTTGAGGTTTCTTCCTGTAATCAAAAAACACCTGAGGGAGGTTTTTCTTACCACTGTTGCCATTGTGCTTGTTCAGGAAGTGGGTAAGGATTTAGTCACGTGAAGTGCCTTGGGGTGACTTATGTTGTGATTTGGTGCTATGTAAGTAAATTTAATTGAACTGACTCCTCACTCACCTTCTAAAGGACAGCAGTCAGATCATCCATTTATTAGTTCACAAGTACACAACACTATCTGCAAAGGCATTGTCAATTAACCTTTCATCAACACAAGGGTGCAAAATTTGTTGGACTCCACAATGCAACACCCAGTCCATGTATGTATAGTGGGAGTCAGAACACAGACTAGTATGCCAATATGTACGTTTTTTCATTGTAAATGAGGCTTCTAACTTAATAATTGATCAGGTTCTAAAGGTAAAATAGAAACTAAAAATCTCCCATTGTATTTTTGTTGGAATAAGAAAGTTTGAATATCCTATCAGGATGTCCCACTCAAGCTCTTTACTGCCTGATACTGATCCGAGCCATTTAATATTGAGTATCTACCATAATCATGATTTTACACTATTTTTCTTAATCAGCCTTCCTGAACTGATAAACACAATGGAGCACTTTGTAATCTCAAAATCTTCTGTGGCCTCTAAAACCCTTTACCAAAGTTTGGATCAAAACATGCAATTAAAGCTCATCTCCCACTGCCAGTTTTTGAAAACTGATCGTGTATGTTATGGCTCAAAAATGGATACCAAACTGGAGCATGAAAATGTGTATAATGTGTGGTAATAGCAATGTTTTAGGGGTGCTCAAGTTCAGTCCTTGAGAGCTACCTTCCTGATACTCTTAGTTGTCTCCCTGCTCCAACACACCTGAATCCAATGAAAGACTCGTTATCAGGCTTTTAATGAGCCTTTCAATGGATTCAGGTGTGTTGGAGCAGGGAGACAACTAAGAGTATCAGGAAGGTAGCTCTCGAGGACCGAACTTGAGCACCCCTAACATTTGGGCCAATTGGGAAGCTTTGAATGTGTTCAAAAATAAATGACATTGGAAACATTGTGATCCTCAAAGCTGAATAATCTAGCAGAATTTGTGCAGATAAGCATCAATATGCATGTTTTATTTTAATTTTGCAGATAGCTTTGTTTTTTATTTCGTTAGTGCATCTTGAAATAAATTGTTTCTGTTGAAATAGATTGAATGTGGGTTTGGCTGCTCAGTCATTTTGAAGCCATGTTATAATTAAAGGCTAAAATTAAAATTGAATGTAGATTTTCTGTTTTGGAGCAGAGCAATATCATTGACTGGAGTAGGCAGCAATTATGCACAGAGGTGTGCAGTAGCTGTGTGCGGGGGAGTGGATGTATATTAGCATATTAACCGAGGCATACAAAAAATCCATGCTAAGGCTTTGGCAAAAGCACCAAGGAGGTTAGCGCATAGGCTGTGCGGAGTATTTGTTGCATACCGGACTGGTACCAGACCACACACATCATGTCTATTTTATTTTTACAGATGTTTTCTTATTATTTCAGATGGCTTTGATATTATTTCATTAGAGAATTTTGAAGTAAATAATTTCTGCTGCAATGTGGATTGGACAGCTCAATTATTTTGATGCCAAGCTACAATGTAAAGTAAAATTAAAATACAATGCAGATTGTGTTATTTGTAAAGTGAGTGGTGCCAATTTCTTTGCAGCATGGTGAAAATGACGAGCTCAGCGGTCAGTGTGTCTGCAGGGTGGTGCGTTCAAAGATTCAATGCTCGCTGACCTCTTTAATTCTCCTATGAAACTATAATATATTGTACATCCATAATCCTATGTAAGGCGTGTTGCAATCTTCAGGAGAACACAGTCTTCAGATGTTAACAGATACATTTAGCTTTGGAGTAAAATCTTGTTATAACCACAGACAGCATAGCGACTGCACACAGAACCATTGTGAGCCTGTCCATCAGCGCCTGTGTCATGGGGGTGCATTCAGTAACATTTGTACACTCTAAGAAATGAAACGCTGTCTCAATGAGAAAAAAATGATGTAACAATTTGTACAGATTTTTAAAGTTATTTCAACTTAACTAAAGTTATTTCAAATTCACTAGTGGAGGTGATAGTCTAGTGTTTAAGCACTGGGCTTGAGACCAGAGGATCTGTTGTGTGGGCCGCTGAAGAGGAGGTACTGCTGGCCCACTACCAAATGGCGCCCTGCCTGAAGTGCGGGCTTCAGGCACGAGAGGGCGCTGCCGCCTCACAAGAACAGCTGGGTGTGACAGCTGTCACTCATCAACTATGACAGCTGTCACCAATCACCAGGTCGTCAGCCACCCTACAAAAGCCGGACGACATCTCCACCTTGTCGCCAAGATATCGTCTACCTACGAGGTAAACTCTCAGCCGTTGTTATACCAAACAGAAGTAATCTTTCTTGAACTGTTTACAGACGTACCTGATCCATACGTGCAGCTGGAGGCTGGGGTTCGCAGCCGGTGATTGGAGTGACGGACTTCACTCCTCACGCCGAACTCTTTGAGTGTGGTTCAGGCGAGGTGTCTGTGGTAATTGGTGTCAGAGGTGGAGGTGTCCCACCTTAAAAGAAACTGTTGTTCCAGCTGACTGTTTACTGGGTGTGTTTCCACACACTCATTATATCTGTTTCTCTGCTTCCTGCCAGCAGTACCAGATCCGACAGTCGGAGACGGTTACCACCTGGGGACTCAGGACTTGGCGGCTCCAGTATCCTTCGGGTTCGGTGGCAGTGGAAATCGTGTGGGATCCGGTTCTTCTCGGGCCAGATGTCTCCTGCCCTCGAGCCTGCCCACACGTCACCTTGTACATTTTGATTGTAATCCAAATTCTGTATTTGTCTGTATTCTCGTTGTGCACATTTCACAACAGTAAAGTGTTGTATTTTGGCTCATCTATTGTCCGTTCATTTGCGCCCCCTGTTGTGGGTCTGTGTTGTTACACTTTCCCAACAAATCACAACAAACAGTTGCCCCAAGGCGCTCCATATTGTAAGGCAAGGCCATACAATAATTATGAAAAACCCCAACGGTCAAAACGACCCCCTATGAGCAAGCACTTGGCCACAGTGGGAACTCCCTTTTAACAGGAAGAAACCTCCAGCAGAACCAGGCTCAGGGAGGGGCAGTCTTCTGCTGAGACTGGTTGGGGCTGAGGGAAAGAACCAGGAAAAAGACATGCCGAGAAGGGGGGCAGAGATCGATCACTAATGATTAAATGCAGAGTGATGCATACGGAGCAAAAAGAGAAAGAAACAGTGCATCATGGGAACCCCCCCACAGTCTACGTCTAAAGCAACATAACCAAGGGATGGTCCAGGGTCACCCGATCCAGCCCTAACTATAAGCCTTAGCGAAAAGGAAAGGCATTAACCTGGTGCACTATAGCTATGACACACAGCTTAAGAATGCTGTTGTTGAAATCCGGCCTAATGTCCTCATTTTTGTAATCAGGACATCAATCAGGCTAAAAATCGCCAATGGGAGACCAGCTTAAGATGAAGGGGAAATGGAGAATTTATGTGGACAAGGTTGCACACTGTGATGCCAGCAATCTTTTCTTTTTTGTAGTTTCCCAGTTCTACCACTAGATACTTTGCGCATGCTTGGTCAGTGCTGTATACTGACATACAGTGCATCCCAAAAGTATTCACAGTTCTTCACTTAAAAATTAAAACTAAGAAATCACATATAAGTATTTAGAGTTTTTTCCCTCAAAATTCTACTCACAGCACCCCATAATGACAACATGATGTTTTTCCTAAAATTTTTACAAATTTATTATAAATAAAAAACTAACAAACCACATGTACATAAATTTTCACACCCATTGCTCAATACTTTGTTGAGGCACCTTTGGCAGCAATTACAGCCTCAAGTCTTCTTGAATATGATGCCACAAGTTTGGTGCACCTATCTTTGGCCAGTTTTGCCCATTCCTCTTTGCAGCACCTCTCAAGCTCCATTATGTTGGATGGAGAGCATCGGTGCACAGATATTTTCAGATCTCTCCAGAGATGTTCAGTCGGTTTCAGGTCTGGGCTCTGGCTGAGCCACTTAAGGACACACAGAATTGTCCTAAAGCCACTCCTTTGATATACTGGCTGTGTGCTTTGGGTCATTGAACTGCTGTAAGTTGAACCTTCACCCCAGTCGGAGGTCAAGAGCGCTCTGGAGCAGGTTTTAATCCAGGATGGCTCTCTACATTGCTGCATTCATCTTTCCCTCAATCCTGACTAGTCTCCCAGTTCCTGCTGCAGATAAACATCCCCACAGCATGATGCTGCCACCACTATGCTTCACTGTCGGGACGGTGCCTGGTTTCCTCCAAACATGGCGGCTGACATTCACTCCTAAGAGTTCAATCTTTGTCTCATCAGACCAGAGAATTTTGTTTCTCGTGATCTGAGAGCCCTTCAAGTGCCTTTTGGCAAACTCCAGGAGGGCTGCCATGTGCCTTTTACCAAGGAGTGGGTTCCATCTGGCCACTCTACCATACAGGCCTGACTGGATTGCTGGAAGGTTCTCCTCTCTCCACAGAGCTCTGACAGATTGACCATTGGGTTCTTGGTCACCTCCCTGACTAAGGCCCTATTCCACCAATTGCTCAGTTTACGTGGGCAGCCAGCTCTAGGAAGAGTCCTGGTGGATCTAAACTTCTATTTACTAATGATGGAGGCCACTGTCCCATTGGGACCTTCAAAGCAACAGAAATGTTTCTGTACCCTTCCCTAGATTTGTGTCTCGAGACAGTCCTGTCTCGGAGATCTACAGATAATTCCTTTGACTTCATGCTTGATTTGTGTTCTGACATGCACTGTCAACTGTGGGATCTTATATGTAGACAGTGTATGCCTTAACAAATCAATCAATTTTGAGCTTCATGGCAAAGGTTGTGAATATGTATGTACATGTGATATATACAACCCCTGGCAAAAATTATGGAATCACCAGCCTCAGAGGATGTTCATTCAGTTGTTTAATTTTGTAGAAAAAAAGCAGATCACAGACATGACACAAAACTAAAGTCATTTCAAATGGCAACTTTCTGGCTTTAAGAAACACTATAAGAAATCAGGAAAAATAATTGTGGCAGTCAGTAACTGTTACTTTTTTAGACCAAGCAGAGGGAAAAAAAATATGGAATCACTCAATTCTGAGGAAAAAATTATGGAATCACCCTGTAAATTTTCATCCCCAAAACTAACACCTGCATGAAATCAGATCTGCTCGTTAGTCTGCATCTAAAAAGGAGTGATCACACATTGGAGAGCTGTTGCACCAAGTGGACTGACATGAATCATGGCTCCAACACGAGAGATGTCAATTGAAACAAAGGAGAGGATTATCAAACTCTTAAAAGAGGGTAAATCATCACGCAATGTTGCAAAAGATGTTGGTTGTTCACAGTCAGCTGTGTCTAAACGCTGGACCAAATACAAACATGGGAAGGCTGTTAAAGGCAAACATACTGGTAGACCAAGGAAAACATCAAAGCGTCAAGACAGAAAACTTAAAGCAATATGTCTCAAAAATCGAAAATGCACAACAAAACAAATGAGGAACAAATGGGAGGAAACTGGAGGAAACTGGAGTCAACGTCTGTGACCGAACTGTAAGAAACCGCCTAAAGGAAATGGGATTTACATACAGAAAAGCTAAATGAAAGCTATCATTAACACCTAAACAGCAAAAACAAGGTTACAATGGGCTAAGGAAAAGCAATCGTGGACTGTGGATGACTGGATGAAAGTCATATTCAGTGATGAATCTCGAATCTGCATTGGGCAAGGGGATGATGCTGGAACTTTTGTTTGGTGCCGTTCCAATGAGATTTATAAAGATGACTGCCTGAAGAGAACATGTAAATTTCAACAGTCATTGATGATACGGGGCTGCATGTCAGGTAAAGGCACTGGGGAGATGGCTGTCATTACATCATCAATAAATTCACAAGTTTACGTTGATATTTTGGACACTTTTCTTATCCCATCAATTGAAAGGATATTTGGGGATGATGAAATCATTTTTCAAGATGATAATGCATCTTGCCATAGAGCAAAAACTGTGAAAACATTCCTTGCAAAAAGACACATAGGGTCACTGTCATGGCCTGCAAATAGTCCGGATCTTAATCCAATTGAAAATCTTTGGTGGAAGTTGAAGAAAATGGTCCATGACAAGGCTCCAACCTGCAAAGCTGATCTGGCAACAGCAATCAGAGAAAGTTTGAGCCAGATTGATGAAGAGTACTGTTTGTCACTCATTAAGTCCATGCCTCAGAGACTGCAAGCTGTTATAAAAGCCAGAGGTGGTGCAACAAAATACTAGTGATGTGTTGGAGCTGTTGGGAAGGTGTCGTAGCACGGACCCACAACAGGGGGCGCAAATGAACGGACAATGAATAAGCCAAAAAGTAACAATTTAATGTTGTGATAATACACAACGAAATGCACAGAAATTGCAAGTCAATTGACACCAGGTGACGTGTGGGCAGGCTCGAAGATAGAAGACCCCCAACGAGAGAGAAGCCGCGTCCCACACGGCTTCCACCACCAACGGTCTGAAGAACACCGGAGCCGCCAAGTCCCGAGTCCCTAGGTGGCCTCTGTCTTCGGCTGTCGACCCTGGTACTGCTGGCAGAAAGCAGAGACAAGATGAATGAGTGTGAGTCCGCACACTCAGTAATCCACAGTCTGTACACAGTTAGGAGGGAGCACCTCCACCTCCAATCACACACTCGCACAGCTCCTGCTTAACCACTTATCTGGTTTGGAGTGTGAGGCGAAGCCGTCGCTGTCACACCAAACGCCAATCCCACAGACAAGGCAAAACACCAGGAAAACGGCTGCAACAGAAGTTCAGATTATTACACAACGTGTTAGTCAGCAGAGAAATTACCTCTTCAGTAGTCGATTTCTCGGTGAGGAGGTGGAGTTGCAGTCCGGCCTTTATGGTGATGATGATGATGATGAACGAGTGACAGCTGGTGCAGAGGATGAATGACAGCTGTCACTTCTTCTGGGTCTGGCGCCCTCTCGTGCTTGGAGCCCGCACTCCAAGCAGGGCGCCCTCTGGTGGTGGTGGGCCAGCAGTACCTCCTCTTCAGCGGCCCACATAACAGGACCCCCCTCAACGGGCGCCTCCTGGCGTCCGACCAGGCTTGTCCGGATGTCTCGTGTAGAAATCGGCCAGGAGGGCCGGGTGCAGGATGAAGCTCCTCTTCACCCAGGAGCGTTCTTCAGGTCCATACCCCTCCCAGTCCACCAGATATTGGAACCCCCGGCCCTTACGACGGACGTCCAGGAGCCTGCGGCCTGTCCAGGCAGGCTTCCCATCAATGAGCCGGGCAGGAGGCGGCGTAGGTCCCGGAGCACAGAGGGGCGAGGTGTGGTGTGGCTTCAGACGGGAAACATGAAAAACAGGGTGAATCCGCAGTGAAGCCGGGAGTTGGAGCTTCACTGCGGCCGGGTTGATGATCTTGAGGATACGAAACAGACCAATGAACCTGTCTTTCAGTTTCGGGGAGTCAACACAAAGAGGGATGTCCTTGGTCGAGAGCCACACCTCCTGCCCAGGCTGGTATGTGGGGGCGGGGGAACGCTGGTGGTCCGCATGGGTCTTGGCCCTCGTCCGGGCCTTTAACAGGGCAGAGCGGGCGGTCCGCCACACCCGGCGGCACCTCCTGAGGTGGGCCTGGACCGAGGGCACACCGACCTCTCCCTCCACCAGCGGGAACAATGGGGGCTGGTACCCCAAACATGCCTCAAAAGGGGAGAGGCCAGTAGCAGACGAGACTTGGCTGTTATGGGCATACTTGATCCAGGCCAGATGGTGACTCCAGGCTGCCGGGTGCGCGGAGGTGATGCAGCGAAGGGCCTGTTCCAACTCCTGGTTAGCCCGCTCTGCCTGGCCGTTTGTCTGGGGGTGGTACCCGGACGAGAGACTCACGGTGGCCCCCAGCTCCTTACAGAAACTCTTCCACACCTGCGAAGAGAACTGGGGACCATGATCTGAAACAATGTCTGATGGTATCCCATGCAGCCGCATGACGTGGTGGACCAAGAGGTCTGCCATTTCCTGGGCCGTCGGGAGCTTCGGGAGGGCCACGAAGTGGGCCGCCTTGGAGAACCGGTCCACTATCGTGAGAATAACGGTGTTGCCCTGGGATGGCGGGAGGCCCGTGATGAAGTCCAGGCCGATGTGAGACCAGGGGCGATGAGGCACCGGCAGGGGTTGGAGGAGTCCCGAGGTCCTCCGATGGTCTGCCTTGCTCCTGGCGCAGATGGTACAGGCCTGGACGTAGTCCCGGACGTTGGTTTCCAGGG
This sequence comes from Thalassophryne amazonica, assembly GCF_902500255.1. Lineage (NCBI taxonomy): Eukaryota > Metazoa > Chordata > Actinopteri > Batrachoidiformes > Batrachoididae > Thalassophryne > Thalassophryne amazonica. The sequence goes on along the minus strand of NC_047116.1, from coordinate 60,352,419 downwards.
ACGCCCACCAGAAGCGCTGCTGGACTACTGCCACGGTCCTACGCACTCCGGGATGACAGGACAGCTTGGACCCGTGACAGAAGTCCAATACGGCAGCTCTTGCCTCTGGTGGGACGTACATTCTGTTCTTGGGGCCGGTCCCCGGGTCCGGGCTCCTTGCCAGGGCCTCCCGGACGGTCTTCTCCACGTCCCAGGTGAGGGAGGCCACGACAGTGGACTCGGGGATGATGGTCTCGGTGGGGTTCGACAGCCCCGCTTTGGCTTCTTCTTCGTGCACCCGGGACAATGCATCTGATTTTTGTTTTTTGGTCCCGGGGTGGTACGTGATCCGGAAGTCAAAGCGGCCAAAGAACAGAGACCAGCGGGCTTGCCTGGGGTTCAGCCGCTTGGCGGTCCGGATGTACTCCAGGTTCCGATGGTCCGTGAAAACCGTGAAAGGCAACGATGCCCCCTCCAGCAGGTGTCTCCACTCCTCAAGAGCCTCCTTCACCGCGAGGAGCTCCCGATTGCCGACGTCATAGTTCCGTTCAGCTGGGGTCAACCTGCGGGAAAAATAGGCACAAGGCTGGAGAACCTTATCAGCCTCCACGCTCTGGGACAGCACGGCTCCTATCCCTGAGTCAGAGGCGTCCACTTCCACTATGTACTGGCGATCAGGATCAGGCTGCACCAGAACTGGTGCAGTCGAGAACCGGCGTTTCAACTCCTGGAACGCGGCATCGCACCGATCCAACCAGGTGAAGGGGACCTTGGTGGAGGTCAGGGCAGTCAGGGGGCTAACTACCTGACTGTAACCTTTAATGAACCTCCTGTAGAAATTTGCAAAGCCGAGGAACTGCTGCAATTTTCTGCGGCTTGTTGGTTCGGGCCAATCTCTCACCGCCGCAACCTTGGCCGGATCAGGGGCGACGGAGTTGGAGGAGATGATGAACCCCAGGAAGGACAAAGAAGTGCGGTGGAACTCGCACTTCTCGCCCTTCACAAACAGCCGGTTCTCCAACAACCGCTGTAGGACCTGACGTACATGCTGGACATGGGTCTCAGGGTCCGGGGAAAAGATGAGTATATCGTCCAGATATACGAAGATGAACCGATGCAGGAAGTCCCGCAAGACGTCATTTACCAAAGCTTGGAACATCGCGGGGGCGTTAGTGAGGCCGAACGGCATGACCAGGTACTCAAAGTGACCTAACGGGGTGTTGAATGCCATCTTCCATTCGTCTCCCTTCCGGATCCGAACCAGGTGGTACGCGTTTCTAAGATCCAATTTAGTGAAAATTTGGGCTCCATGCAGGGGCGTGAACACTGAATCCAACAGAGGTAACGGGTATCGGTTGCGAACCGTGATCTCGTTCAGCCCTCTGTAATCAATGCATGGACGGAGTCCGCCGTCCTTTTTGCCCAGAAAAAAGAAACCAGCACCCATCGGGGAGGTGGAGTTCCGGATCAGCCCGGCAGCTAAAGAGTCCCGGATGTAGGTCTCCATTGATTCGTGTTCCGGACGTGAGAGGTTGTACAACCTATTGGACGGGTACTCAGCGCCCGGGACCAAATCGATGGCACAATTGTACGGTCGGTGCGGGGGAAGAGTGAGCACCAGATCTTTGCAGAAAACGTCAGCAAGATCATGGTACTCCTTTGGCACCGCCGATAGATTGGGGGGACTTACAAACAAACTCTGACGTTTGTTTTTATTTTGGCCCTGCTTGTGTCCATAGCCTCCTCAGCAGGGGGAGCTGTAGCCACACGGAGCTCTCTGGCAGTGAAGCGTGGGGACGACGTCACCCTTTCGGAACCGGAAGGGGGAGGGACGGCTCGTGCCCGTTCACGCCCCCCGGCCTGCTCCCGACGATGCTCAGTCAAACGGTTGTCTAAGCATATAACCAAATCGACAAGCCCGTCAAAATCCCACAGTTCCTCCTTAGCCAGCAGGTGCTCCTTCAGGACCGGAGACAGTCCATTTACGAAGGCGGCGCGGAGCGCAACGTTATTCCAGCCGGACCTTGCTGCCGCGATGCGGAAGTCGACTGCATACTCGGCTGCGCTGCGACGCCCCTGTCTCATTGACAGCAGCATGCTCGAAGCGGTCTCGCCTCTGTTGGGATGGTCAAAAACTTGTTTGAACTCCCGTATAAACTCAGCATAAGACGTTAGGAGCCGTGAATTCTGCTCCCAAAGCGCCGTAGCCCAGGCGCGTGCCTCTCCTCGAAGCAGACTAATAACATAAGCCACCCGGCTGGCGTCTGACTCGTACATGACAGGACGCTGTGAAAAGACGAGTGAACACTGCATGAGGAAGTCTGCGCACGTCTCAACACAGCCTCCATACGGTTCCGGAGGGCTTATGTATGCTTCAGGGGACGGTGGGGGGGGTCGCTGAACGACCAGTGGAACGTCTGTTACAGGCCCAGAACCAGCAAGAGGAGTGGCTGCAGCAGCTCCCTGATCGCGCGCTTCCACCCTGGCGGTGAGAGCCTCCACCCTCCGGTTAAGGAGAACATTCTGCTCGGCCACTAAATCCAGCCGAGCCGTGAAGGCGGTTAAGATTTGCTGCAGCTCACTCAACACGCCTCCCGCTGACGCCTGCGCTCCTGGCTCTTCCATTGGCCGTTCAAGCTCGGGTTGACGCCCCTCGGAATCCATGATGATTGGCCGAGAAATCCTGTTGGGAAGGTGTCGTAGCACGGACCCACAACAGGGGGCGCAAATGAACGGACAATGAATAAGCCAAAAAGTAACAATTTAATGTTGTGATAATACACAACGAAACACACAGAAATTGCAAGTCAATTGACACCAGGTGACGTGTGGGCAGGCTCGAAGATAGAAGACCCCCAACGAGAGAGAAGCCGCGTCCCACACGGCTTCCGTCACCAACGGTCTGAAGAACACCGGAGCCGCCAAGTCCCGAGTCCCCAGGTGGCCTCTGTCTTCGGCTGTCGACCCTGGTACTGCTGGCAGAAAGCAGAGACAAGATGAATGAGTGTGAGTCCGCACACTCAGTAATCCACAGTCTGTACACAGTTAGGAGGGAGCACCTCCACCTCCAATCACACACTCGCGCAGCTCCTGCTTAACCACTTATCTGGTTTGGAGTGTGAGGCTAAGCCGTCGCTGTCACACCAAACGCCAATCCCACAGACAAGGCAAAACACGAGGAAAACGGCTGCAACAGAAGTTCAGATTATTACACAACGTGTTAGTCAGCAGAGAAATTACCTCTTCAGTAGTCGATTTCTCGGCGAGGAGGTGGAGTTGCAGTCCGGCCTTTATGGTGATGATGATGATGATGAACGAGTGACAGCTGGTGCAGAGGATGAATGACAGCTGTCACTTCTTCTGGGTCTGGCGCCCTCTCGTGCTTGGAGCCCGCACTCCAAGCAGGGCGCCCTCTGGTGGTGGTGGGCCAGCAGTACCTCCTCTTCAGCGGCCCACATAACAGGAGCGTTCTTTTGTTTTTCATGATTCCATAATTTTTTCCTCAGAATTGAGTGATTCCATAATTTTTTCCTCTGCTTGGTCTAAAAAAGTAACCGTTACTGACTGCCACAATTTTTTTTCCTGATTTCTTATAGTGTTTCTTAAAGCCAGAAAGTTGCCATTTGAAATGACTTTAGTTTTGTGTCATGTCTGTGATCTGCTTTTTTTCTACAAAATTAAACAACTGAATGAACATCCTCTGAGGACGGTGATTCCATAATTTTTGCCAGGGGTTGTATATATATATATATATATATATATATATATATATATATATATATATATATATATATATATATATATATTTAAAAAAAAAATGTGTGTAGAATTTTGAGGGGAAAATTAATTTCCTTTCATTTTGGAATAAGGCTGTAACATAACAAAATGTGGAAAAAGTGAAGCACTGTGAATACTTTGCGGATGCTCTGCAGATGATCTGTAGTATTTGAGTGCCAATGAGGGGCTTGGTCTTTCAAAACAAGGCCGTCATCAGCAGTTAACTTGTACTTGCACCACTGCACGAGGCTAAGGTAAGACTAATTGTATAACCAGTCAATTTAAAGGAAAAGAAAACCCACTGATAGAATACAGCTGGGAAGACAGACTGTGTTATAAACTAATGCTTGATGCATATAAATGAAAATAAGGAGCCCTTACAATTGAAATATCCACCTCCAAAAGTCAGAATTCATCAATCATCAACAATTTCATAAATGCCGCCATTGACACAGTTTTAACCAATCAGAAGAAGTCCCTGGATCACTTGGGGAACGCTGTGACCTAGCACAGTCACAGAAAGGTCAGTACTGTAATTTCTGGACTATAAGCTGCCACTTTTTCACATGCTTTGAACACTGCAGCTTAGAGAATTTATGGATTTTACAGGCTTTCTCATAAGATGAAATACATCAATTGATGCTGTACATTGATTGCCTGAAAGCTGCAGTCCTCATGCGGTGGTAATTCACACACACAATAAATATAAAGTCTCACCTGTTAGTTGTAGTGGATCCATCAAAACATCCTGCAGAAAACGACATCTGAAAACAATTAAATCTGTGGATGAAGAAAAGTCCCTCTGGCACTTTGTCTTGCAGTCGCGCTTCCCGTTAGATCAGCCAGCCGAGTCTCCCCCACCCCCCTTCCCCATCGTCTCTCTGCGCTACAAGGTGAAAACATCACAGTGCCTTTTACCAGACACCAGGCGATCCTGACTGCACAATGACCTTATCTCATGATGCACAAAGAAAAAAAAAAAAATAATAAAATTACCAGGACTCAGTTCTGCATGGGGAGCAGATCAGATATCGCAAGACACCATGTGTCTGCTGGATGACGTGTGCGTTAGAAAAACAGCATTTACGATACGTATTCAATTAAAAATTAAAAATCTGTCTAAGATGTCTCAAACTCTTTCCACAAAGAGGGTGCATGCAGCTGGTGGAGTGGATGGTTGCAAAGAAAGCCTGCACCCTCTTGGACCTCTCTGGAACGGGTTTGAGGCCGCTAATCATCTTTGCCCCTTCTATGCTGCAGGGTGACACTGGCGGAGTGTTAAGCCTCTGTGCCCATGTGACGTCACACATCGCTGTTATAGCAGATGGCATGGCCGCCTGCTGGAGGCTTTAGACCAGCCAAACAAAAATGCTCTTATCGTTAACATAACCCCCCTCTACTGCCTCTACTGGTGGTTGGCTCTCACTGCGGTATTGTATCACTTCCTGTTCCGGAGCACAGCGGTGTTTTGCTGTATCTGTTACCTGTTTAATCTGCGCAGTTAGATTGATCTAGTTAACTAGATAACGATTTGTTTCACAGTGTAATCTTCACGTGCCTTAACTAAAGCACTCCCTCTGCTGAATCACCTCTAAATTATTTACATATTATTCACTTTGTGTGTTTTTAGGAATCCGCTAGTTTGGCGCAGCTACTAGCTCTTAGCCGGTTTAGCATGGCGGCTTCTCCTGTCTCTCCCACACTTTTCTGCTCTGGGTGTGAAATGTTTAGTTATTCCTCGGCCTCCTTTAGCAGTAATGGTACTTGTAATAAGTGTAGCTTATTCGTAGCTTTGGAGGCCAGGCTGGGCGAATTGGAGACTCGGCTCCGCACCTTGGAAAATCCTACAGCTAGCCAAGCCCCTGTAGTCGGTGCGGACCAAGGTAGCTTATGCCGCCATTAGTTCCCCTCCAGCAGATCCCGAGCAGCCGGGAAAGCAGGCCGACTGGGTGACTGTGAGGAAGAAGCGTAGTTCTAAACAGAAGCCCTCTGTACACCACCAACCTGTTCACACTTCTAACCGTTTTTCCCCACTCTGCGACACACCCGCTGAGGAACAAACTCTGGTTATTGGCGACTCTGTTTTGAGAAATGTGAAGTTAGCGACACCAGCGACCATAGTCAATTGTCTTCCAGGGGCCAGAGCAGGCGACATTGAAGGAAATTTGAAACTGCTGGCTAAGGCTAAGCGTAAATGTGGTAAGATTGTAATTCACGTCGGCAGTAATGACACCTGGTTACGCCAATCGAAGGTCACTAAAATTAACATTGAATCGGTGTGTAACTTTGCAAAAACAATGTCGGACTCTGTAGTTTTCTCTGGGCCCCTCTCCAATCGGACCGGGACTGACATGTTTAGCCACATGTTCTCCTTGAATTGCTGGCTGTCTGAGTGGTGTCCAAAAAATGAGGTGGGCTTCATAGATAATTGGCAAAGCTTCTGGGGAAAACCTGGTCTTGTTAGGAGAGACAGCATCCATCCCACTTTGGATGGAGCAGCTCTCATCTCTAGAAATCTGGCCAATTTTCTTAAATCCTCCAAACCGTGACTATCCAGGGTTGGGACCAGGAAGCAGAGTTGTAGTCTTACACACCTCTCTGCAGCTTCTCTCCCCCTGCCATCCCCTCATTACCCCATCCCCGTAGAGACGGTGCCTGCTCCCAGACCACCTATAACCAGCAAAAATCTATTTAAGCATAAAAATTCAAAAAGAAAATATAATATAGCACCTTCAACGGCACCACAGACTAAAACAGTTAAATGTGGTCTATTAAACATTAGATCTCTCTCTTCTAAGTCCCTGTTAGTAAATGATATAATAATTGATCAACATATTGATTTATTCTGCCTTACAGAAACTTGGTTACAGCAGGATGAATATGTTAGTTTAAATGAGTCAACACCCCCGAGTCACACTAACTGTCAGAATGCTCGTAGCATGGGCCGAGGGGGAGGATTAGCAGCAATCTTCCACTCCAGCTTATTAATTAATCAAAAACCCAGACAGAGCTTTAATTCATTTGAAAGCTTGACTCTTAGTCTTGTCCATCCAAATTGGAAGTCCCAAAAAACAGTTTTATTTGTTGTTATTTATCGTCCACCTGGTTGTTACTGTGAGTTTCTCTGTGAATTTTCAGACCTTTTGTCTGACTTAGTGCTTAGCTCAGATAAGATAATTATAGTGGGCGATTTTAACATTCACACAGATGCTGAGAATGACAGTCTCAACACTGCATTTAATCTATTGTTAGACTTGATTGGCTTTGCTCAAAATGTAAATGAGTCCACCCACCACTTTAATCATACGTTAGATCTTGTTCTGACTTATGGTATGGAAATTGAAGACTTAACAGTATTCCCTGAAAACCCCCTTCTGTCTGATCATTTCTTAATAACATTTACATTTACTCTGATGGACTACCCAGCAGTGGGGAATAAGTTTCATTACAGTAGAAGTCTTTCAGAAAGCGCTGTAACTAGGTTTAAGGATATGATTCCTTCTTTATGTTCTCCAATGCCATATACCAACATAGGGCAGAGTAGCTACCTAAACTCTGTGAGTGAGATAGATTATCTCGTCAATAGTTTTACATCCTCATTGAGCACAACTTTGGATGCTGTAGCTCCTCTGAAAAAGAGAGCTTTGAATCAGAAGTGCCTGACTCCGTGGTATAACTCACAAACTCGCAGCTTAAAGCAGATAAACCGTAAGTTGGAGAGGAAGTGGCGTCTCACTAATTTATAAGATCTTGACTTAGCCTGGAAAAAGAGTCTGTTGCTCTATAAAAAAAAGCCCTCCGTAAAGCTAGGACATCTTACTACTCATCATTAATTGAAGAAAATAAGAACAACCCCAGGTTTCTTTTCAGCACTGTAGCCAGGCTGACAAAGAGTCAGAGCTCTATTGAGCCGAGTATTCCTTTAACTAGTAATGACTTCATGACTTTCTTTGCTAATAAAATTTTAACTATTAGAGAAAAAATTACTCATAACCATCCCAAAGACATATCGTTATCTTTGGCTGCTTTCAGTGATGCCGGAATTTGGTTAGACTCTTTCTCTCTGATTGTTCTGTCTGAGTTATTTTCATTAGTTACTTCCTCCAAACCATCAACATGTCTATTAGACCCCATTCCTACCAGGCTGCTCAAGGAAGCCCTACCATTAATTAATGCTTTGATCTTAAATATGATCAATCTATCTTTATTAGTTGGCTATGTACCACAGGCTTTTAAGGTGGCAGTAATTAAACCATTACTTAAAAAGCTTCACTTGACCCAGCTATCTTAGCTAATTATAGGCTAATCTCCAACCTTCCTTTTCTCTCAAAAATTCTTGAAAGGGTAGTTGTAAAACAGCTAACTGATCATCTGCAGAGGAATGGTCTATTTGAAGAGTTTCAGTCAGGTTTTAGAATTCATCATAGTACAGAAACAGCATTAGTGAAGGTTACAAATGATCTTCTTATGGCCTCGGACAGTGGACTCATCTCTGTGCTTGTTCTGTTAGACCTCAGTGCTGCTTTTGATACTGTTGACCATAAAATTTTATTACAGAGTTTAGAGCATGCCATAGGTATTAAAGGCACTGCGCTGCGGTGGTTTGAATCATATTTATCTAATAGATTACAATTTGTTCATGTAAATGGGGAATCTTTTTCACAGACTAAGATTAATTATGGAGTTCCACAAGGTTCTGTGCTAGGACCAATTTTATTCACTTTATACATGCTTCCCTTAGGCAGTATTATTAGACAGCATTGCTTAAGTTTTCATTGTTACGCAGATGATACCCAGCTTTATCTATCCATGAAGCCAGAGGACACACACCAATTAGCTAAACTGCAGGATTGTCTTACAGACATAAAGACATGGATGACCTCTAATTTCCTGCTTTTAAACTCAGATAAAACTGAAGTTATTGTACTTGGCCCCACAAATCTTAGAAACATGGTGTCTAACCAGATCCTTACTCTGGATGGCATTACCCTGACCTCTAGTAATATTGTGAGAAATCTTGGAGTCATTTTTGATCAGGATATGTCATTCAATGTGCATATTAAACAAATATGTGGGACTGCTTTTTTTTTTTTTTTTTTTTGCATTTGCGCAATATCTCTAAAATTAGAAAGGTCTTGTCTCAGAGTGATTCTGAAAAACTAATTCATGCATTTATTTCCTCTAGGCTGGACTATTGTAATTCATTATTATCAGGTTGTCCTAAAAGTTCCCTGAAAAGCCTTCAGTTAATTCAAAATGCTGCAGCTAGAGTACTGACAGGGACTAGAAGGAGAAAGCATATCTCACCCATATTGGCCTCTCTTCATTGGCTTCCTGTTAATTCTAGAATAGAATTTAAAATTCTTCTTCTTATAAGGTTTTGAATAATCAGGTCCCATCTTATCTTAGGGACCTCGTAGTACCATATCACCCCAATAGAGCGCTTCGCTCTCAGACTGCAGGCTTACTTGTAGTTCCTAGGGTTTGTAAGAGTAGAATGGGAGGCAGAGCCTTCAGCTTTCAGGCTCCTCTCCTGTGGAACCAGCTCCCAATTCAGATCAGGGAGACAGACACCCTCTTTACTTTTAAGATTAGGCTTAAAACTTTCCTTTTTGCTAAAGCTTATAGTTAGGGCTGGATCAGGTGACCCTGAACCATCCCTTAGTTATGCTGCTATAGACGTAGACTGCTGGGGGGTTCCCATGATGCACTGTTTCTTTCTCTTTTTGCTCTGTATGCACCACTCTGCATTTAATCATTAGTGATCGATCTCTGCTCCCCTCCACAGCATGTCTTTTTCCTGGTTCTCTCCCTTCAGCCCCAACCAGTCCCAGCAGGGGACTACCCCTCCCTGGGCCTGGTTCTGCTGGGGGTTTCTTCCTGTTGGGGGGGAGTTTTTCCTTCCCGCTGTGGACAGGTGCTTGCTCACAGGGGGTCGTTTTGACCATTGGGGTTTTACATAATTATTGTATGGCCTTGCCTTACAATATAAAGCGCCTTGGGGCAACTGTTTGTTGTGATTTGGCGCTATATAAAAAAATTGATTGATTGATTGATCTTATCTTAGGGACCTCATAGTACCATATCACCTCAATAGAGCGCTTTGCTCTCAGACTGCAGGCTTACTTGTAGTTCCTAGGGTTTGTAAGAGTAGAATGGGAGGCAGAGCCTTCAGCTTTCAGGCTCCTCTCCTGTGGAACCAGCTCCCAATTCGGATCAGGGAGACAGACACCCTCTCTACTTTTAAGATTAGACTTAAAACTTTCCTTTTTGCTCAAGCTTATAGTTATGGCTGGATCAGGTGACCCTGAACCATCCCTTAGTTATGCTGCTATAGACTTAGACTGCTGGGGGGTTCCCATGATGCACTGAGTGTTTCTTTCTCTCTTTGCTCTGTATGCACCACTCTGCATTTAATCATTAGTGATTGATCTCTGCTCCCCTCCACAGCATGTCTTTTTCCTGGTTCTCTCCCTCAGCCCCAGCCAGTCCCAGCAGAAGACTGCCCCTCCCTGAGCATGGTTCTGCTGGAGATTTCTTCCTGTTAAAAGGGAGTTTTTCCTTCCCACTGTCGCCAAGTGCTTGCTCACAGGGGGTCGTTTTGACCGTTGGGGTTTTTCCGTAATTATTGTATGGCTTTGCCTTACAATATAAAGTGCCTTGGGGCAACTGTTTGTTGTGATTTGGCGCAATATAAATAAAATTGATTTGATTTGATTTAACATAAGTGATCACACATGCCTTCAACTATTCATATGGGCTCTCAATATCATAATCTACCAACCCAATCGTAAAATATCAGTGGGTTTTCTTTAAAAGTTTCTTTAGTTTTAGTAAGGATCCTCTGCATTCTACCAGACACTTCTAATATATTTTCACCTGTTTAGTGGTTTACTGAATGTTTTTAACTTGCTCCATCCAATAATATCAAGTCGCCAGTTTGCCCATGACACTGTTTCCGTTCTAAATCTATACTGCACCGATTACATTTGTTTTGTCCTAAGTGAAAAGATGAACCCAAAAATATTTACACAGAGCTCACACGTTGGAAAATTGTGAACTTCCCCTTTAAGCCAATGAAATATTGCATTTCCTGTTGCGTTTTAATCGTATTTACAGAAAGGATGGCAAAGACAGTTAACCCACACTGATGCACATATGTTCACCTTTCAGTTTCACATGTAGGAGGTGGATAATTTAACCACCATAACACATCCCAAACACCATGGCCCCATTAGCCATAAATGTCTTATCAACCCTGATAAAGCACCTGAGGAGACAATAAGAGCCTTGAAACCACTCACACAGCAGCAAAATCCTTTCTGCACACACTGTTGTATCACCCTGACATCTGATAATGTGCTAACGCACTGCGACACACTCACAAGACAGCAGAGAGCAGTTACACACAAACAGCTGCACCATTAGTATAGTTTGGTGAGCCTCCGTGCATACAGACTACCTGTTTAAACCAATCATTACACCGCCGCCGGCTCATATATAACACCAGGGAGAGGTCTGGCAGTAGATGGATGGAGGGAAAAAGACGGAATGGGTACTTGGAGGGATGGAAATGAGGATAGATGGGAAGACTGTAGGCAGAAAGGAATAGATGATTAATGTGCCTTGAACCTGGTGTTTAATATGTACCTGTTGTCAAAAAGAACTCACATACTCTGTGGGAGTACTAAAGAGCAGCAAGCCAAAGAGGGATGTAAGAAAAAAGTAAGTGCAAAATAATCATAATTCATACTTTATTAATCCACTCAGGGAAATTGTATCTCTGCAGTTAACCCATACTAATCACAAACAGTTTGAACCAGTCTGATGGGAGCAGTGAGCAGCCACGGACCAACTCCAGATCGCCACACACTGCCCTGGTCACTGGCTGTAAGGCACACAAACAAAATCAGCATATTTTTTTATAGTGAGGTGAAACCAGAATGGGGCAGCATGGTGGCTTAGTGGTTAGCACTGTTGCCTCACAGCAAGAAGGTCGTAAATGGTAAATGGAAATTTAAAATTTATATAGCGCTTTTCCATGTGCATCAGACACTCAAAGCGCTTTACACAGTAATACAAGGTGCCAACTACACACCAGGAGCAACTAGGGGATTAATGACTTTGCCCAAGGGCCCTTAATGATTTTCCAGTCATGCTGGGATTTGAGCCTCAAACCCAATGCTTAACTACTTGACCATCACCTCCCCTAATGGGATCGATGCCCACCTTTGTCCTTTCTGTGTTGTGGAGTTTGCATGTTCTCCCCGTGTTTGTGTGGGTTCCCTCTGGGTGCTCCGACGTCCTCCCCATCCAAAAACATGTAGGTTAGGTGGATTGGAAACTTTACATTGTTCTTGGGTGTGCATGTGAATGTGAATGTGTTTGTTTGTGTATATGCAGTGGCTGTTTCTGATACGGGCCATGCGGACCGTTGCCCTGGGTGGCATTTATGGAGGGGCGGCACCGTGGGGACGAGCACTTAAAAAAAAAAAAAAAAATCATGTCCACTGCAAAATGGTTTTCTTGTCACTGTGTGTAGAATTGGCAAATTAGCGCCCCTGCTTGCTGAAGCAGGGGTGAAAGAAAGGGGAACAGTGCACCGCGTGCGGACAGTTCACCTCTGGGGTTCTCTAAGGCCCTTTATGGGAGGGACAAGTGGGGGGGTCGTGGGCTTAAGTCTGTTAGACCTCGACTTTCTTCCAAAGTCTGGGGTCTCCTGCTGGAGCTGTTACCCCCGCGACCCAAACCCAGAAAAGCGGTTGAAGATGAGTATGAGTATATCCTGCTGCTCACGGAGAGGATTCAGCTTTATCCCGAGCTGGGTGCAGCCGCATTCTCTCCGTGTGCGGCATGAAACTGGGGACAGGCGCTCTCCTCCCGTCTGCTCCGCTTTGGCTGCGTCCACTTAGGACGCAGCACAGACCCAGAACTCTGAGCCACATTTCTCTGTGGATCACGCAGCAAACAAGGCAGGCAGTTTATGAAATAAAAGGAATTTGAAAGCAGACAGACAGGGTGTAAGAACAGGTTTGAGTCTGCCCACTTGTGGAAAAAAGTTTGCAAAAAGGACAGTCTGCCTATTTGTAAAGATGGCTTAGAACTTATGCTGTGTTCACATTACAAGCTGAAGTGACTGAATTTGACCCTTTTGTGCCTGCAAGAGTGTGTGTTTTTACAATAATTTTCCAGCAGCTGGCAACTCTTTTTGTTGTCATGTACACTGACAAAATCATAATGATAATAATAATAATGAAAAATAAAATTAGGCTTATCATAATTAACTGGTTTATTTAATGGAGAAAAAGAATCACATTTGATTTCATTGGCATGGGAACACTAATAACATTTCAGTTTAGGTTTTTGTTTGTTCCACAGATGAAGATCAAAAATTGGGAGAAAAAAGGCAAAACACTACATGATGAAATTTCTGTCAAACCTAAAACTTTTCCAGATTAGTTAATGCTAAGTATTTTTTTTTAGGGGGGGGGGGGGCGCTTGGACGGAGACTTGCCCGGGGAGTAATTCAGTGTAGAACCGCCACTGTCTATATGTGGCCCTGCAACAGACTGGTGTCCTATCCAGGGTGTACCACGCCTCATACCCTGTGACTGCTGGGATAGGCTCCAGCCCCCCATGACCCTTAATTGGAGCAAACAGGTATAGAAAGTGGATGGATGGTTGGAAACCAGAATGCCCAGAGGAAACTCAAACAGACAACATGCAAACTCAACACAGAAAGCAACTGGGCACGGGTGTATTCAAACCTCAGGCTTTCTTGCTGTGAGACAAGAGTGCTAATCACAATACCACCCCAAGGATCGGAGGACAAGAGTTTGCATGGTGCAGCACATTAAAAGATGAAGGAATGAAGTGCAGCAATGTGTCTGAAAAGTGGACAGGTGAGCAACAGGTTTTACAAATATGGGATGTTATAGGACATCTAAAGAGAGTAAGAGTGCAAGGGCTTCAATATTTAGGATTGGTATCAGCCCAACATTGGTCAAAATTACTGGTCTGGATATCGGAAATTAAAAAGAAAAAAATAATGATCCAGTTCTGAGTTACTATGCTGTAGACAATGTGTATTTTTTTCCTTTTGGGGATGTTATGTTGGGACGCAGGTTAGAGGAGCGAACCAGTGTCTGACAAGGACCCAGCGCTAAAGAAACAGAGAGCGGTTCCAAAGAACATAACAGATTTATTGCAAGTGCAAATATAAACAAAAAGTGAATTAACAGCCTGGCGGGGTGGAGGACGACGCGCTCTTCCTAGCGCCCAAGGGATTGGAGCCCGACAGTTCTGGACCCAGAAATTCCCGCCGGCACCCCCAGGTGGTTAATGAATCGGACAGCGCCTGTTAAGGATGAGAGGCGAGATAAGTCAACACTGTTCACACAAATACTGTTTAGGGTTCACACCATCAGCAAACACATTCAGGTTCTAATTCAGAGTCAAATTACAGAAACAGCTCTCACAGCCCATGGAGGACCATCAATCCGCATGCCACGGCTGTGCAGAGCGAATTTACACAATTATCAGAGTAGCTCAAATATAGCTGCGTACAAAACGCCAAATTACTATTGTTAATTACTCAAAGTCATTCACAGCTTTAGTTACCTCTGAAATGTGCTGATGGAGCATGTCCCTCACCCATCTCCTTAACAGGCACGGTGCGTCAAACCTGGAGCGATCCTCAGCATCACAATGTTAGACAAACGATCGTCACATAGCAGCAACAAGGTTGAGTCCCCAGCACCTTACACAGAGCAGTCATGGCTTAAATGTAGTAATCATTAGGATATCTACTTCAGCTGGAAGTCCTTTGGAACTGCACGTGAACTGCTGATCAGGATATCCACTTCAGCTGGAAGTCCTTTAACTCTGCACGTGAACTGCTCATCAGGTGCATCCTCTTCAGCTGGTAGTCCTCTAGATCTGCACATGAACTGCTCATCAGGTGCATGGGGTTGGCATGATGACAGTGAAGGGTGAGAGATGCTTCATCCATCAACACAGCCCCAGACATGCCCCCCACAAACCACCCGAAGTATACACAAAACACACAAACAGTATCTTGGCCAGCCAAACCCCCCCCCCCCCCCAAACACACAACAGGGGAGGCATAAAATTTGTTCCCCAGTTTGAGTTGATGTTTTGTCACATTGCTAGTTTAGCAAAGTACATCTCAACAAATATATTTGTTGACAGATTAGTCATTTAAAACTATTGGATTGATACTGTATTAGCGATACTGAAGATTCTAGTATCAGTATTGTATGGAACATGAAAAAGTGGTATTATGCCATCCATTGAATAACTAATTAAATGATAACTAATATTCAGCAACACATTAAATAATCAACTACATCTGTGTTTCACTGAAAATTTTTGAATGTCGCTGAGACATGAAAGTATACTAATTATTGAATGATATTTCCTGACATTAAGCTATACAGTACAATTCTTCTTAAACTAAGTGAACATTAACTTTTCATACAATAAATATTTTTTCTGTGAAAGATATATTTTCAACTTAAATGTCACAAAAAAGGTAAAAAAAAAAAAAAAGCCACATTGTATTATTATTTATATATGAAATTAGGATAAATCACAGTAGGTGGGATGAAGCTGCCAGATGGATGAAGAATATTTTGTTGCGGAGAAAGTAAGATGCCCAGTGATGAACAAGGAAATAACAGCCTCTAAATGCTTCCTGTATAGTCTGGATTCTGGTTGAAGGTAGTTTGGACCATTCTTCTTTGCAAAACATTTCCAGTTCAGTCAGGTTTGTTGGTTTCCAAGCATGGACAGCCCACAGATTTTCAATAATATTCAGGTCTGGGGACTGGGATGGCCATTCCACAACGTTGTACTTGTTCCTCTGCATGAATGCCTTAGTAGATTTTGAGCAGTGTTTAGGATCATTGTGTTGTTGAGAGATCCAGCCCTGGCGCAACTTCAACTTTGTCACTGATCTCAAGAATCTGCTGATATTGACTGGAATCCATGTGATCCTCCAATTTAACAAGATTCCCAATACCTGCACTGGCCACACAGCCACACAGCATGATGTAACTACCTCCAAATTTTACTGTAAGTAGCAAGTGTTTTTCTTGGAATGCTTTGTTCTTTTTCTGCCCCTTGTTATGTCCAAATAACTAAATTTTAGTTTCATCAGTCCACCGCACCTTATTCCAAAATGAAGCTGCATACAGCATTTCCTTGTACAAAGTGTGCTGTATAGTTGAACGATGCACAGAGACACTATCTGCAGCAAGATCATGTCTTTGGAGCAGGTCTGTGGATTGACTATGACTGTACTGACCATTCTTCGCTTCAGCTTATCTGAGATTTTTCTTGGCCTGCCACTTCGGGCCTTAACTACTACTGTGCCTGTGGTCTTCCATTTCCTCACTATGTTCCTCACAGTGGAAACTGACAGCTAACATTTCTGAGATAGCTTTTTGTATCCTTCCCCTAAACCATGATGTTGAACAGTCTTTGTTTTCAAGTCATTTGAGAGTTGCTTAAGGTGCGTTTACACATAACCAAGATGCGTTACGAATGTCATTTTTCTGTCATTCGTGACACATTCCTGACATTCTTAATGTGACTTAATGCATCTGAATAGGTTTCTTAATAGTGCATGTTGGTGCGTGATATTCTTGATATTCATGGAACATGTTTTTGCCTGTCAAAAAAAATCTTCCACGAATGTCACACACCACCCTCATTTCGTCTCACATCATGGAGGTCGCAGCTGAGCGTATTGATCCATCTTGATGAGTAGTGATCCTTAATAAAACATGACAACGTTCATAGTGGTTCCTGTGATGGTTCTTGGAGCCCAAACTGTCACGCGTTATTACGAAGTGACACGGAAACTGTCAAGTTTTGACACGACTTGTAACGCGGCGTCACATTTCACTGCACGCCACGACGAATCAGTTTTCTGTCATGTGCACACAATTGAACTCGGCTCCAAATGTCGTTCCACAGTTCCTGCTGAAGCTCCTCAGGATGCTCCTTGTAACAGGATCTGTTGTAACAGATGAGCGGGAGAACGAGTCTGAACCAGAGGAGCGAGAGGAGACTCACGTGCAGCCAGACATCTCTGCACCTCCTCCAGTCTGGCGGAGGAAGAAGCGTGCGCACAATTAAACCCTGCTGCACCGCATTCAGTTTGATTGCTGACACCAAGTCAGCTAAAAGTCTAATTTCAGTGCTCTTCAGCGCGCTTCTGCAGGTGTTCCACCTGCTGCATGTGCCTGATGTTTGGGAAAATGCGTGAGACGAGAGCCGCATGAAGCAGTCACAAAGTTCTTCTGAAAAACTGGAGCGATCTGAATTTGGTTGGATGAATATGGGTGTGTGTGTGGAGACAATTCACCTCGTTCACAACGTGACAGAACTTAACGATGCACTGTTACGCGCAATAGCATGCAACAACGCGGAACACTATTCTTGACCGTGTGTAATGGTTCCTGATAATTCTCCAGCAACATGTGTCATTTACCGTAACGTGTGGTAACAGGTTGCAGCAGTTCCTGAGGACACCTGACGCCTCTGCCCCGAATAATCACATTCGTGATCAGCGGCCAAGAATGTGTACTTCGTGGCATTCGTGACTTGTCGTCGTTATGTGTAAACGCAGTATTAGAGGCTCCTGTGTTCCCAATCATTAGAAGAGATGCAAAGAGGAGAAACATTTGTAAATGGCCACCTTAAATACCCTTTCTCATGATTGGATTCACATGTGTAAGGAGGTCAAGAGTCAATGAGCTTACCAAACCAATTTTGTGTTCCAGTAATTAGTGCTAAATGTATTCAAATCAATAAAATGAAAAGGGTGCCCAAATTTATGCATCTGCCTAATTTTGTTTAAATAATTATTGCACAGTTTCTGTAAATACTATAAACTTCATTTCACTTCTCAAATATCAGTGTGTTCATCTGCTATATGATATATGTAACTGAAATTGCTGATCCAAACAACACACAGCTTCTATGAGGAGTACAAAGATGGCTGATGGCTGGCTCGAAAGTCCGAGGAGTTAACGTTTCAGCAAAAAAAAAAAGTAAGTTTCTCTCTCATATCATTCAAAAGCTATTTATAATTTAGTAAAGCCTGGTCTTAGCCGTCGCATACGACGGCGTCGGTCCCAGAGAGTTGATGTATTTAGGCATTAAGTATTTACAACCCCAATTCCAATGAAGTTGGGACGTTGTGTAAAATGTAAATAAAAACAGAATACAATGATTTACAAATCCTCTTCAACCTATATTCAACTCAATACACTACAAAGACAAGATATTTAATGTGCAAACTGATAAATATTATTGTTTTTGATCAAATGTTTGCTCATTTTAAAATGGATGCCTGCAACATGTTTCAAAAAAACTGCGACAATGGTATGTGTTACATCATCTTTCCTTTTAACACCACTCAATAAGCATTTGGGAACTGAGGAACTCAGTGTCAATCAGGGACACAGCAGGGATTCATTTTGGGGGGATACGAGTGCCACAGACCACCACTGCCATTGCAGTGTTTCACTATTGGAGAACTAAATCATTTTAAATCTCTGACTGAGGGCACAAGGGTAGAGGAGGCAAGCCTGCAGCTACTAGTACCAGTGGGGGGGTTTAAGCCATGTCATCCAGTTTTTGCACTATTTTGGATCATAGGCAATCATAGTAGAATGGCACCCTGCGGAATAGCCCTATTAAACAGAGGACCCAAACACAGAGAACCACAACGATGGTAGGTAAAGGATGCTTATTAAGAACAGTTCCAGGAGGTTGTGTAAAAGAACTTTGTAGCAACAGTTCATACGATGCAACAATCCTTGGAATGACAGTCGATAGGACTGGTCGCTTACACAGGCAGAGTGTTACGATCTGCCCATTGTCTCCCCCTCTGTTTTCCTTCTGTTTTACCAGTCTCTCTTGTTCAGTGTCTGTGTGCAGGTTTGGGTCCTGGGCCGGGTGTGGCTGACCTAGTTTCTACTCTGCCTCCACCTAATCAAGCTCACCTGCTCCTCCTCTACAGTGATTACCTCCACCTTAAGCTGCAGTGTTTAGGCCCAGGCTCACGCTCCACTCAGTGCCAGATCGTTGTTGTAACCACTGTGCCCAGCCATGCTCACCACCCCTGCCTGTCATGCTCAGTCTAGTGTGTGCCCTTTCCTGCTCACCTTTTGGGCCCCCTTTTCTTTTGTGATTAAACCCTTTGAACTGTCTTCTCTTTGGAGTTTGTTGCTGGTTCAGTTTCTGTTTTGAAGCCTGTGCTTAACACAGAGATGAGGAACAGAGGAGGTCTGTGCAACAGGTGACACCGTCTTTAGAGTCAGCAGCAGAAGAGGGGGGTCAATATACAGAGATCACTGATACCAGGTGACCAAATCCAGAATTGGCAGATGAGACTCAGGAAACAAAATGTCTGTGTCAGTTAGAAATGTAAAGACGAACACTGGAAAACCACACGAGTGAAAAAGCATGAAGCTACACATTCTGGCAAGAAGGTAACACACTGTGAGAGGTTGTAAAGGCCACCAAACAATTAACTAAAGTGCAGAGAAACAAAATGAAATGAAAAAGAAATAACTGCTGGGATACACTCCAGCCCTCCTGTGACCCTTAACTGGAATAAGCAGGTATAGGAAATGGGTGGATGGAGTGCAGAGAAACATGAAAATGGAAACCACTAACAGGGAGTAAAGCTACAAAAAGTGAACATGGAAGAGATGTCACAGTAAAAGCACAGGAGATAATCTAACATGAGGAGAATAATAGAGAACACAGACATGTGACACATAGACGATCAATAGAAATCATGAAGAGAACTATCACATGGGAGAATCAGCAAAACGCAACTGAAACAATCATAATAATAGTAATAATCATAACGGTATAAAATAATCTTGGAAACCAAATAACCCAGTGACCAGAATCAAATACTAGAAACGTTACCCATGACAGACCACACATTCTAATCACTGATCCTGAACATGGGCGCACCACAGGGCTAGGGAGTCAGTCCCCTCTTGTACTCCTTGTTGTCTCATGACTGTGCTGCTAAACACAGTTCTAACACAATCATTAATGGCCTCTTCACAATAACACGAATGAGGCAGACTGACACACAAAGGAGGATTTGAATGGCTGTCTGCATGTCACAGTGCTGGGCGGCGTGGACACCAACCATGCAGCCTGTGCTGTACATCCTGCTGACAGATCCCACCATCAGCTCAGAAAAATGTCATCTCATATGAATCCCATATAGATCCCATATAAACACTATATGGTGTGGCCATCCGACTGGACAGCCATGTCACGTGACACACGATTGCTAATGATCACGGCCCAGGTGTACCCATTGAGGCAATCAGATGATACCAGCGCACACGGGAGCACCAAAGCCATCAGATCACGGCTCAGGTGCGCCCACCAAGGTGATCAAATGATGTCAGTGTACGCGGGAGCACCAAAGCCGTCAAATGATCATACGCACATTCACCAAGGCGATCATCATGTCGCACCTGACCGCTGTGTCATTGCAATTCACAGCTGGAGCACACATATCGTCCCATGTAGAACATACAGCCTTGTACAAGCTACTGCGATGCACATGTGTCGGCAGGCTCTCATGACACGGAGAAAAATGAGAACACATACCTGTGCCTCAGTGCACACTGCAGACACCATTAGCCAGGCTGCCCCATGTGAAAATGTCTGTCTGATCATGTGAACGGCCAGCTGGTGAGACAAATGTCACGTCTATCCCAAGAGTTATAGTCCACATGACACAGTGTCCTTCAGTGCGCTGCGCGCTGAAGGACGCTGCGCGCTGAAGGACACTGTCCCAGCTCAAGTTATCAAGCATCAATTAAACATCATTACCAGTAACATGATTGTCTTACATGTAAACAGTACGGTCATTGTTCTTATACTGTTGTGTGGTCTCATTATTTTGCCTTCACACATTTTCTTCGATTTATGACCACTTGTACAACATTTAATTGCTTCCGCTGCTGTGTGATCATGATGTCTTATCACACCTCTCACTTGGTCGCACTGTGTTCGTGCGCATGCACACAAGCATGCGGCATCCATACATGGCTGTTCGTCTGTCTGTCCCTCCCGACTGCAGCTGGAATTTTTCAGGTTTTGCCCATTCGGCCTGTTTCGGCTAGATTCACCCCAACTGCATGTTCTGTGTGAAGAGGCCATACATTTTAAGATGACACAACCATCTTGTACCTCATTACATCCATGTCATGTCATTACATCCATGTCATGGGTGGTGGGGATTTTTACACTACCATGATGGATTCCTCTTCTTAGATGCCTGAAAATTACATTATTTTTTGTTTTGTTTTTTAATGTATTTATTTCAGGATAGATAACCTCAGTGTCTTTTTTGTTTGTTTGTTTTGTTCTCCCTATTTGCCAGGGGTCACCACAGTGAATCTGATATGTATTTAATGCTGCTTTTGCACAAGTGTTATGCTGGATGCCCTTCGCGACTCCGCATGTACATGGAGAATGGAGAAAGGGTGGACTTGAGCAGGTACCCTTCTCTTCTGTTAACAAACACATCACCTGCAGGGATGAAAAGTTGTATCATAGGGCCCCTTTAACTGTAAGAGACAAAGAAACTATTTGGCACACCTTAAAATTGAGGCCTCTATGAGAAACTTACACAAAGTGAACACAACTGAAGAACAGTAAAGAATGTGGGGGGTGGGGTGGAAAGCAGAGTGGTGGGTGAACAGAAAGAAGGAGGGAACAATAGACTGATGGATGGCCATGGAGGGACATGTTGACTAACTAATCTTAAGGCGGGCGGCAGAATGGAGGGAAAGAAGAGCTGAAAGGAAAGACAGAGAATCAGATGGATAGTCCAAATGTCATGTTGCTTAACTAATGTTTCCCAGGCCTGTAGTTTAATTCCTTTTCAGAATTAAAGCTCCATCTATCACCCCGGTGTGTGTCGTGAACTGTGCAGCTCCAACCAGTCCCAACACAACCACTTACATTTTAAGTAAGATTTTATTTATTTGTCTGTGTCTCTGTCTGTGATCTTCCTCACTTGCCCATGAATCCATGCATGCACACAAACACATGGCATCAAAAATACTCGGTTCTTTTGTTGAACAGGAAACAAGATATTCAGGCAAGAGACATCATCCCTGACAGCTAAATTATCTGTCAGTCAGAATTGTGTCAAATGAATTTGATTAAGGTAATAATCCTCACAACATTTATTAGACACTTAATCCCCGCTCAGCTATGGGTGTTCTTTATTATCATGGCACATAATAACGTCTCTGGTCTCAGTCTTATCTATTTCTTGTGTTTTTCTCAGTTATTCACAAAGAAAAGATGCATGCCTTATTCAGCTGTAATGGCCCAGCAGCCAGCTAATAATGATCGGGTTGTAATTCATACAATTTAATTTTGCTGGCAAAGTGCTGGAGGTCTTACAGTAATTGGTTTTCGTTTTGCTTTCCCCAAAGTTGAGTCGTCTTCTACAGATGGAAAAGCAAAACAGGACACTTACCATATTAGTGATATAGTGCACAGCAGAATGTCCCGCAGAATAATTCAAATCTGGTTATTTTTTAAGTTTTAGTTTTGAATTTATGATTTCAAATACAAGATAATAGTGCCCATGGGCATAATGCCAATAAGGGCTATGGCAGTCTGAGAGTTCACCCCACTGAACATAACCATCACTCAAATGATTGACATCTGGCTGATTCTGGAACGCATATATGTGCCAAATTTAGACCAAACTGGATTGAAAATCAAACAGCTTGACCGTGAATTCTTTAAGAGCAATTTGGGTCCCAGACTTCATTGATATACCAAGTTGAATAGAAATGCCAACAAACAGGCAAACATGACCTTGTCTCCAATAATTGACCTTGTTTAGTAATTCCAGACCCCACCTCCTTATGTGTGCAGAGTTTGTCAGAATGAAAAAGATGATTGACTTCTGCTAAATTTGATCTTGCTTGTGTAATTCTACTACACGCCTTCATATGTATGACAAGACTGGTGGACAGTGGAGAGATAAATCACATATTTGACTTGACCTCAGTGACACTGACCAAAACAAATCCTTTGAGGTCAGTACATTGTTCACATATTTAGATTGGTTGAAATCGGTCTGGGAAGAGTAGAGGAACAAACAGACAGGCAGGTATTTTCCTTTGGTTTTGACCATTTTTTCACTTGAGGCCACCACAGCAGATCTGAGAAGGATCTGGATGTTGATGTGGCACACATTTTATGCCAGACACTGTTTCTGACATGAACCACACTGCCTGGGATTGCTTCCAACCTGTGGCCTTTCTTTGTGGAGTTTGCGTGTTCTCCCTGTGTTCACGTAGATTCCCTCTGGGTGCTCCAGCTTCCTCCCACTTCAGGTTAGGTACATGTACAGTAGTGTTCAGAATAATAGTAGTGCTATGTGACTAAAAAGATTAATCCAGGTTTTGAGTATATTTCTTATTGGGTGGCCAAGTGGTTAATGCGCTTGGTTTCAGTGCAGAAGGTTCCGGGTTCAAATCCCACCCCTGCCACATTTCTCCATGTAATGTGGAGTTGCGTCAGGAAGGGCATCTGGCGTAAAACCTGTGCCAGTTCAACATGTAGATCCACCTTGGATTTGCTGTGGTGACCCCGAGTGCAAAGGGAGCAGCCGAAGGGACCTACATGGGAAACAAGGTACCAGTAGATTCAGTAGATTCTCACAAATCCAACAAGACCAAGCATTCATGATATGCACACTCTTAAGGCTATGAAATTGGGCTATTAGTAAAAAAAGTAGAAAAGGGGTGTTCATAATAATAGTAGCATCTGCTGTTGATGCTACAAAATCAAAACTATTATGTTCAAACTGCTTTTTTGGCAATCCTGTGAATCACTAAACTAGTATTTAGTTGTATAACCACAGTTTTTCATGATTTCTTCACATCTGCGAGGCATTAATTTTGTTGGTTTGGAACCAAGATTTTGCTCGTTTACTAGTGTGCTTGGGGTCATTGTGTTGAAACCCCATTTCAAGGGCATGTCCTCTTCAGCATAATGCAACATGACCTCTTCAAGTATTTTGACATATCCAGAGTGATCCACAATACCTGGTATGCGATATGTAGGCCCAACACCATAGTAGGAGAAACATGCCCATATCATGATGCTTGCACCACCATGCTTCACTGTCTTCACTGTGAACTGTGGCTTGAATTCAGAGTTTGGGGGTCGTCTCACAAACTGTCTGTGGCCCTTGGACCCAAAAAGAACAATTTTACTCTCATCAGTCCACAAAATATTCCTCCATTTCTCTTTAGGCCAGTTGATGTGTTCTTTGGCAAATTGTAACCTCTTCTGCATGTCTTTTATTTAACAGAGGGACTTTGCGGGGGATTCTTGCAAATAAATTAGCTTCACACAGGCATCTTCTAACTGTCACAGCACTTACAGGTAACTCCAGACTGTCTTTGATCATCCTGGAGCTGATCAATGGGTGAGCCTTTGCCATTCTGGTTATTCTTCTATCCATTTTGATGGTTGTTTTCCATTTTCTTCCACGTGTCTTTTGTCCATTTAAAGCAATGGAGATCACTGTAGATCAGGGGTGGGCAATCATGTGCCATAAAGGGCCGAGACACTGCAGGTTTTCCGTGCAACCAGTCACCTCAGCAGGTGATTTCATTAATGATCAGGTGTCTCAGCAGGTGATTTCATTGACAACCAGGTGTTTATGTTCAGAGGAGAAGCTCATCAACAACCCACCTGCTGAGGTGAATGGTTGCATGGAAAACCTGCAGTGTCTCGGCCCTCGATGCCCACCCCTGCTGTAGATGAACAGCCTATAATTTTTTGCACCTGCGTATAAGTTTTCCCCTCTCCAATCAACTTTTTAATCAAACTACGCTGTTCTTCTGAACAGTGCCTTGAACGTCCCATTTTCCTCATGCTTTCAAAGAGAAAAGCATGTTCAACAGGTGCGGGCTTTATCCTTAAATAGGGGACACCTGATTTACACCTGTTTGTTCCACAAAATTGACAAACTCACTGACTGAATGCCACACTACTATTATTGTGAACACCCCCCTTTTCTACTTTTTTTTTTACTAATAGCCCAATTTCATAGCCTTAAGAGTGTGCATATCATGAATGCTTGGTCTTGTTGGATTTGTGAGAATCTACTGAATCTACTGGTACCTTGTTTCCCATGTAACAATAAGAAATATACTCAAAACCTGGATTAATCTTTTTAGTCACATAGCACTACTATTATTTTGAACACTACTGTAGGTGTGAATGTATATGTCTGTCTATATGTGGCCCTGTGATAAGCTGTTGTCCGGTCCAGGGTTTAAGCAATGGATGTGATAACATCAATACACGGACCCCTGGGCTGAGTTAAATGTACTACATAGTGCTCACTGTCCATTGTTAAAGTTATCAATTTGTTGAATGATGCTGCTGTGCTGCTACTTCCACATAATGGCTTCAAATATTCATAGAAGTTCAAAGGTCAGCATGAGATCCTTGACTTGTCACAGAAACATTAGTGTTGCATTGCTCGGTATGTAAAAATATAATGTAATGCTAAAATACCCTCAGCCATATGAGCATAAATATAGGAATACAGAATGTGAACTTTTGACCCCTTAAAAGGGTAGCAATCTTTGAACTTGTCAAAGGTCTGTGTCCCAAGAATGCTCACTGTGAATTTGAAGACCCTGGCAGCAATAGGACTGGACTTACAGTATGCTGAGCACAGACAAATGGAGAGACAGGGAGATGGGTGGATGGACAAATACCCGATGTCCATATTTTGGCCTTGGGTAAAAACAGAATCAGCATGTCCAACAATGCCACAGGATTTACACGGTGCCATCAAGCCTATAATCAAAAGTTTGCAAGGGATGTGGATTTTATAAGAAGGATGGAAAGTTGTACAAAGGTTTGGCCTTTTGTAAGCTCTGCAGAACAGCAATTAAGTTCTATGGTAGGTAACGTGACAAATCTTAATATCAGATGACTAATTTGATGAAACTTGTGCAGACCAGGAGTACCAACCCCAACCTGATGACTACTCTGAGAGATCAAAGGTAATCCCCTCATATAACCCCTTTTTTTGTTAAGGACTCACAACCTTACAGTGTAGTGGAGAATGATTGCTTTATGAACATGATAAATTTAAGTGGAAGGAGTTGAGGGTAAGCAATGGCAATTTTACAGAATTGGCTTATTCTAATTTCAAATGAAAATTGACTGTCTACACGAAACAATGAGCCAGACTGCACTGTATCACATTGAATCAAATCCTTCCCAAACAAAATATAACATTCACAAATCGCATCGTATCCCACACCTATATGGATATGTATCCTATTGTTTTCTCTTGTTTACTGCTTAATAATTAACTGAAGGGCAACATTTCAATCAGTCAGTTTGGAGTAAAATTTGATGGAGCCAAAATTCAAATGCAGCTACTTTCATGTTTCATGTGTGGTGTAAATGTGAACACATTAGCTTGAAATCAGAGATAGTTGGATTTGTGAGGAAGCTGTGGTGTACTTAAAAATAATGCACAATCAAAAGCAAAATCAAATCTGCAAAGCACACACAAGGACACCTGGAACAGAAACAACTGACTAGAACACAAAGTGAAATATATCTGATGAAACCATCCATCCGTCCATTCATTCATTAGTCCATCCATTTGCCCACCCACAGTACTTCCCTGTTGCTCCCTCACATTCTCGATCGCGCTTTCTTTCTGTGTGTGTGTGTGTGTGTGTGTGTCTTTCTGCTGACGGTGGTCATTATTTAAAGATGTCCTGTCAGATGTGTCACTCATGTCTGTTATTGATGCACCATCATTACTCATTATCAATGAGTGCCTGTGTTACTGCTGACTGGCCATTACTGGAGACATGCACACGTTTGCATGCGCTCCCTGTCTCTGCCGCACACATATAAAGTGCATGTGCAAGTCACAGTCACACACTCTGTGTCCACACTGAACCACTGCACCATTACAGGGTAGAAAAGGAAAACACAAATGCTCAGTTGAAAAGCTGAATGATGACACTGTACTGTGCAACATGGATGTTTGGTTATTTATTTATTTTGCTAATTATTACCACACCGGCCCATATGTGAGACACTTTTCTTTTTTCCTGGAAATATATCAGAAAAATATCTAGTCATATTACAATAAGGGCAGTATTATATTTGTGCCAATTTGGTACACTAGTTCAACTTTTTGTTTGGGTGGTGGGGATTTTTGCAAACTACAAGATGGTGGAGCGTTCAGGACGGGTTGTCTGCAATGTTCACCCTGAAGAACGTGAAGCCGCTTACCCTTTCAACCTCAGTGTCAATGATATCGATGAGCTCGTGTGCCCCTCTTTGTTGTCTCCAGCTGTCTACTAGCTCCTTTGTTTTAGTGATGTTGAAAGAGAGGTTGTTGTCCTGGCACCAGATGGTTAAGCTAGATGGTTAATGTCGTACGTAATGAGGCACAAGATAGTTGTGCCATCCTAAAACTTAATGATGATGCTAGAACTGTGTTTAGCAGCACAGTCATGAGTGGACAAGGCATACAAAAGGGGACTGACTACACAGCCCTGTGGTGTGCCCATGTTCAGGCTCATTGATTACAAGGTGTGGCTGCCAATTCCCCACATTGCATATAGTCACCGACAACCCACCGTAGGAACAACACATGGTGTGTTTGAAGATTATTGCCTTTGCCATTATTTTTGCTGAGAATTGCAGTTAGCTGTACTTCCATCTCGTATTGTAAACTGTGCAGTGTTCTTAAAGCAAGCTTTAAATTTACATCAAATAAGCATAAACCAGACTGGACAAACTAAGTAATAAATAATATATGTGTGTACTTGAAACATGCTATGCCAGTCTTATGTGCAAACCATGTCAGTCTTATGTGCAAAACCATGTCAGAATAGTATCTTTGTTTCTGCAAGTTTGTATTTTAGCAGCGTTGACTTGTTTACAACACCTGTTTCTTGTTTGTCACATTTGAAATTTTCTGGGACTGCATTTGCCCAGATTTGAAACCAAAAATAGTTGCCTCTAGGGACTAGTGTCTACACATAAGTATCAATGGACCATATGCTAATTTACTAAATTCTGAAAGTTAGAAAAGGAAATCAGAAAAGCTATCTGGGACCTCAGAAAACCCATCTGCAATTATTGCTTGATCTCCAAAATCAGTCTATGCAAGTGAATTTATGTTCAGTATGAGTGTTGTCATTAGTGCCACTTCAAAATTAAATTCATGATAAGTAATTTATCCTAAAATTATGATCTGTTGTTTTTTCAAATTTATGCAAAAACAAATCTTGAAAAAAAAAAAAATACAGAAAAGAAAATACAGTATGCGATAGTTAATAATTATTAACAGCCTGTTCTTTCATATTTATGAATACATTTTACCACATTGCGGTTGTTTTTTAATGAAAACTCAACCTATCATTCTTTTTGAGATCTACACATGTGGTGATACCTTATTTACACCAGGATGTTAATAAAATCAATGCTGGCTATTCTCAGAATAAAGTACTTACAGTAGTGTTCAGAATAATAGTAGTGCTATGTGACTAAAAAGATTAATCCAGGTTTTGAGTATATTTCTTATTGTTACATGGGAAACAAGGTACCAGTAGATTCAGCAGATTCTCACAAATCCAACAAGACCAAGCATTCATGATATGCACACTCTTAAGGCTATGAAATTGGGCTATTAGTAAAAAAAAAAAGGTAGAAAAGGGGGGTGTTCACAATAATAGTAGTGTGGCATTCAGTCAGTGAGTTCATCAGTTTTGTGGAACAAACAGCTGTGAATCAGGTGTCCCCTATTTAAGGATGAAGCCAGCACCTGTTGAACATTCTTTTCTCTTTGAAAGCCTGAGGAAAATGGGACATTCAAGACATTGTTCAGAAGAACAGCGTCGTTTGATTAAAAAGTTGATTGGAGAGGGGAAAACTTATATGCAGGTGCAAAAAATTATAGGGTGTTCATCTACAATGATCTCCAATGCTATAAAATGGACAAAAAAACAGAGACATGTGGAAGAAAATGGAAAACAACCATCAAAATGGATAGAAGAATAACCAGAATAGCAAAGGCTCACCCATTGATCAGCTCCAGGATGATCAAAGACAGTCTGGAGTTACCTGTAAGTGCTGTGACAGAAGACGCCTGTGTGAAGATAATTTATTTGCAAGAATCCCCCACAAAGTCCCTCTGTTAAATAAAAGACATGTGCAGAAGAGGTTACAATTTGCCAAAGAACACATCAACTGGCCTAAAGAGAAATGGAGGAATATTTTGTGGACTGATGAGAGTAAAATTGTTCTTTTTGGGTCCAAGGGCCACAGACAGTTTGTGAGATGACCCCCAAACTCTGAATTCAAGCCACAGTTCACAGTGAAGACAGTGAAGCATGGTGGTGCAAGCATCACGATATGGGCATGTTTCTCCTACTATGGTGTTGGGCCTATATATCGCATACCAGGTATCATGGATCAGTTTGGATATGTCAAAATACTTGAAGAGGTCATGTTGCCTTATGCTGAAGAGGACATGCCCTTGAAATGGGTGTTTCAACAAGACAATGACCCCAAGCACACTAGTAAACGAGCAAAATCTTGGTTCCAAACCAACAAAATTAATGCCTCGCAGATGTGAAGAAATCATGAAAAACTGTGGTTATACAACTAAATACTAGTTTAGTGATTCACAGGATTGCTAAAAAAGCAGTTTGAACATAATAGTTTTGAGTTTGTAGCATCAACAGCAGATGCTACTATTATTGTGAACACCCCCTTTTCTACTTTTTTTTACTAATAGCCCAATTTCATAGCCTTAAGAGTGTGCATATCATGAATGCTTGGTCTTGTTGGATTTGTGAGAATCTACTGAATCTACTGGTACCTTGTTTCCCATGTAACAATAAGAAATATACTCAAAACCTGGATTAATCTTTTTAGTCACATAGCACTACTATTATTCTGAACACTACTGAATATCCACAGTTTCAAATTGCATAAGTCAAATGGTGTCCACTTTATGGTCTTCTCAAAACATTAAAATTACTCTTCTGGATGCTCAGAATGCATCTGCGCTGATCTAGAAACAGTTGGCTTCTGGGGGCCTAAAGCGCCCCTCAGACCCCCGGCCTATGGGTTTCCGCCCTGTGGGCCTCCCACTTTGTCCCCCCCAATTTCTAGTTCTAAATTGCGCCCTTGGCTGTCAGGTGCTACAGAGTAAGACGCTTCACTGTATGAAAGTGACCAGAGGTTTTGCTGTTTGTGACAAAACACTGGATGTTGCTGACACAATGCATCCTGGATTGATTTTTGTTGATATAATTGTGCTCAAAAGTTTACGTACCCTGGCAGAATTTCTGATTTTTTTTGGACATTTTTCAGAGAATATGAATAAGTTTGTTTTCACTCATGGTTAGTGTTTGTGTGAAGCCATTTATTGTCAAACAACTGTGTTTACTCTTTTTAAATCATAATAACAACAGAAACTACCCAATTGACCCTGATCAAAAGTTTACATACCCCAGTTCTTAATACTGTATATTTCCCCCTTTAACATCAGTGACGGATTGGAGTCTTTTGTGGTTGTTGGGGACGAGGCTCTTTATTTTCTCTGATGGTAAAGCTGCCCATTCTTCTTGGCAAAAAGCCTCCAGTTCCTGTAAGTTTCTGGGCTGTCTTGCATGAACTTCACATTTGAGATCTCCCCAGAGTAGCTCAATGATTTTGAGGTCAGAAGACTGCTGTAACCAATGATAGGTAGACTTGAACTTTTGTTTTGGATTGTTGCCATGTTGGAAAGTTCAAGTATATCCCATGCGCAGCTTCTGCGCTGATGAATACAAATTTACCTCCAGTATTTTCTGATAATATGCTGCATTCATCCTTCTCTCAATTTTGACCAAGTTTCCTGTGCCTTCATAGCTCACACATCCCCAAAACATCAGCAATCCACCTCTGTGCTTCACAGTAGGAATGGTGTACCTTTCATCATAGGCTTTGTTGACTTCTCTCCAAATGAAACATTTGTGGTTGTGGCCAAAAGGCTCAATTTTGGTCTCATCACTCCTCCATATGACTTTGTCTCTGTGCTGTTTGGCGTATTGTAAGCAGGATACTTTGTAGCATTGGCATAGTAATGGCTTTCTTCTGGCGACTCGACCATGCAGCCCATTTTTCTTCAAGTGCCTCCTTCTTGTGATTGAACTGAAATAATGGTGGATAGTGGTGGTGACTATCTCAGGTAGAGGATGAAGATGTTGGTGAACACCTCCTTCAGCTGATCCGCACAAGCCCTGAAAACATGCCCTGGAATACCATCTGGCCCCAAAGCTTTGTGAGGGTTAATGTTTTTGAAGGTCAGTCTCACCTCAGTCATTTCTTGAGTCAGCATAGCAGCCTACCTGCCCAAATACACTGCATCTGGAAAGTATTCAAAGTGCTCGACTTTTTCCACATCTTTTATGCTACATCTGCATCAGACGCTCATATATATATATATATATATATATATATATATATATATATATATATATATATATATATATATATATATGGTTGTGATTGAATATATAACGCTGACCGTGTGTGTGTTCACGCACGTACAATTTCAGCCTAAGGGCCGCAGTGACCTCCCCCTTGGTGCACCCACACTGAAAAAAGTGAAACACAGTGGACTTCATTCATTCAAAGTACTTATTTAAATTGGTCTAATGGAAAATTGTGGTTTCCAGTTTAAATCTACTGGAATCACTTTACAAAATCATAAATATACATTGTGAGAAACTAAAAAAATTAGCTGTAACAAATTACATCAATTTTTTTTAAGTTGATCCAAAGTAGCATTTTTTTCAGTGCAGTCACCACAGCAAGTGGTGACTGGGTGCTATATCACGGCATTGCTGTGGGATATACAATGTTCTTAGTGTCTCTGTAGATGTTTCCCCAGCTCTATTACAGTTCATCCATTTAGCACTTGGGGTTTTACAAGCTAACACCTCCTGCTTCTTGGGAGGCATATCGACAGTCTGCATGCGGTACACAGCAGGAACATTTTAAGTAAAAAAAAGGCACCCCTTAACTCGCATGCAGTGTGCACTGGCCCATTAGGATTCTTATTAAAGTCAACCCTCACCAGCCGCTTCTATATAGTAAGTAAAGTGTGATGCTGCTACCTGACCTGAGCACCACGTGAACTGTGAAAATAAGGGCTCCACTGAGCAGGTCGTGATCTAATATATAAGGCTGACCGTGTGTGTGTGTGTGTGTATGTGTGTCATATGTGTGTCATATGATCTTGAAAACCAGAGCTGCTATGTTGAGTCCTGCATTTGTGTCCAGATGTCTCTGTCCACCCGGCTTGATAATTTGGCCCTTTACAAAAAAATAATTGCCCACCCCTGGTTTAGAATGTTGACCCAATTGGGTTAAAATAAAGCAACAGGGAGATTTTCCACCACTCAAACCAAATGCTTGGAAACTATGTATTTGTGCGTTGAAGAGCAACACTGCACTACATGCTTGTGTTAGCAACAAAGAGTTCAAGAAGAATTCTGACTGAAAGTGCCAAAAAAAAGACATCAATCCATCCATTTTCTTCCACTTATCTGGAGTCGGGTTGCGGGGGCAGCAGCTCAAGCAAAGCCGCCCAGACCTCCCGATCCACACACTCCTCCCCCAGCAACTCCGGGGGAACCTCAAGGCGTTCCCAAGCCAGCTGAGAGACGTAGTCCCTCCAGCGTGTCCTGGGTCTTCCCCAGGGCCTCCTCCTGATGGGACGTGCTCGGAACACCTCTCCAGCGAGGCGTCCAGAGGGCATCTGGAAAAGATACCCGAGCCACCTCAACTGGCTCCTTTCGACGTGGAGGAGCAGCGGCTCAACTTCGAGCTCCTCCCGAGTGAACGAGCTCCTCACCCTATCTCTAAGGGAGCGCCCAGCCACCCTGAGGAGGAAACTTATCTCAGCCGCTTGTACTCACAATCTCGTTCTTTCGGTCATCAGCCAAATCTCATGACCATAGGTGAGGATCGGAACGTAGATGGATCGCTAAATCGAGAGCTTTGCCCCCTACTCAACTGTCTCTTCACCACGACGGTCCGATACAGCGACCGCATCACTGCAGATGCTGCACCGATCCGTCTGTCAAGCTCATGCTCCAAAAAAAAAAAAAAGACATGTAAAATGGAAACATAAAGACATTGACATACACAACACTTAAGAGAAGATACCATTCAGAAGAATTCCAGATAATGTTTTTCTGAATTGGTGAAATGTCCTGTTGCAGACGGAGAGGATTCGGCTGCATCCCGAAATGGATGCAGCTGAATCATCTCCATGTGCGGCAGGACACCGGGGACAGGCGCTGTCCTCCCGTGCGGTCTGCTCTGCTTTGGCATTGTCCATGTAGGATGCAGCACAGAACCAGAACTCTGCGGATCATCCAGCAAATGAGGCAGGCAGCCAGTTTATGAAGTAAAAGGCATTTGAAAGCAGACACACAGGGTGTAAGAACAGGTTTGAATCTGCCCACTCGTGGAAAAAAAGTTTGCAGGAGGATAGCCTGCCTATTTGTAAAGACAGCTTAGAACTTATGCTGTGTTCACATTAGTGACTGAATCTGACCCTTTTTTTGTGTGACTGCAAGAGTTTGTGTTTTTACAATAATTTTCCAGCAGCTGGCAATTCTTTATAATGTCATGTACACTTACAAAATAATAATAATGAAATTTAAAATAAGGCTTATTTTCATAATTAACTGGTTTATTTAATGGAGAAAAAGAATAATTGATTTCACAGGCATGGGAATGCGAGTAACATTTCAATTTCGATTTTCTTTTGATCCACAGAAGAAGAGCAAAAATTGGGGAGAAAAATAGGCAAATACTACATGATTAAATTTCTGTCAAACCTGAAACTTTTGCAAATTTGTTAATGCTAAATATTTAGACATTTAGCCTAATATGTAAAAATATCAAGCTAAATATTTAGCTTAATGTTGAGACAAATATGCACCTTAATAATAGATCTAATTGTTCCTCTCTGATAGACATTAATAAAGTGTCTAATGACAGACATTTAACATGTAAGGGCATATTTATTCAAACTTGCAATTCATGGATGTTTTTGTTTTAGAGTAATATTGTAGCTGCAGTGTTTTGACATCAATTTCAATTGTAATTTCGGGGGAACTTCTAAAATATTAATAATAAAATAATAATAAAAAATGGCTGTTTGTGCAAAATTTTGTCTGGTTTTTTTTAGGTGGGGGGGGGGGGGGGGGCTCAGAGGGAGTGTTGGCCCGCGGAGTAATTCAGTGTAGAATTGCCATTGCTCACATCTTATGGCTGCTGGGACAGACTCCAGCCCTCTGTGACCCTTAATTGGAGTAAGCGGTTCAAGATGAGTGAGTGAGTGAGGAAATTCTGAATTCCGTACTCTTTCCATTGAATGCAGCATGAAGTCCCCCTTGTCATCTGTAAGATCTCATTTTTGATCAGGATATGTCATTCAAAGCGCATATTAAACAAATATGTAAGACTGCTTTTTTGCATTTACGCAATATCTCTAAAATTAGAAAGGTCTTGTCTCAGAGTGATGCTGAAAAACTAATTCATGCATTTATTTCCTCTAGGCTGGACTATTGTAATTCATTATTATCAGGTTGTCCTAAAAGTTCCCTGAAAAGCCTTCAGTTAATTCAAAATGCTGCAGCTAGAGTACTGACGGGGACTAGAAGGAGAGAGCATATCTCACCCATATTGGCCTCTCTTCATTGGCTTCCTGTTAATTCTAGAATAGACTTTAAAATTCTTCTTCTTACTTATAAGGTTTTGAATAATCAGGTCCCTTCTTATCTTAGGGACCTCATAGTACCATATAACCCCAATAGAGCGCTTCGCTCTCAGACTGCAGGCTTACTTGTAGTTCCTAGGGTTTGTAAGAGTAGAATGGGAGGCAGAGCCTTCAGCTTTCAGGCTCCTCTCCTGTGGAACCAGCTCCCAATTCGAATCAGGGAGACAGACACCCTCTCTACTTTTAAGATTAGGCTTAAAACTTTCCTTTTTGCTAAAGCTTATAGTTAGGGCTGGATCAGGTGACCCTGAACCATCCCTTAGTTATGCTGCTATAGACTTAGACTGCTGGGGGGTTCCCATAATGCACTGAGTGTTTCTTTCTCTTTTTGCTCTGTATGCACCACTCTGCATTTAATCATTAGTGATTAATCTCTGCTCCCCTCCACAGCATGTCTTTTTCCTGGTTCTCTCCCTCAGCCCCAACCAGTCCCAGCAGAAGACTGCCCCTCCCTGAGCCTGGTTCTGCTGGAGGTTTCTTCCTGTTAAAAGGGAGTTTTTCCTTCCCACTGTCGCCAAGTGCTTGCTCACAGGGGGTCGTTTTGACCATTGGGGTTTTTATGTAATTATTGTATGGCCTTGCCTTACAATATAAAGCGCCTTGGGGCAACTGTTTGTTGTGATTTGGCGCTATATAAATAAAATTGATTGATTGATGGAGAAATCACACATTCTTTCTAACTTCTAGTTGTCAGAATGTGACTTTTCTACAATTATAAATAAAAAAAATTGAAACAAATAGCAAGATTTGGCTTCAGATATCACCGTAAGTATTGATTTACTGAAATGGAAACATAGAAACAGATGTACTGAAAACATACAACACAATGTTACTTGCTACATTGAGAAGAGAATTTTTATTTTATTTTATTTTTTGTAACAGTAGTGAATTTAAATGATCCTTCTCACACACTCTTCACTCAACCAGCACTGTTAACACAAGGCTGTGTCAGATTTATCGCTGACAGGATCCCAGCACTGTTTACACTACAGATAACACGCACTCATATGAGAAAACCATGCACAGTGTTGAAAGGTATCTGGCCGAGTCGGATATTCACTCGCCTGTTTGAGAATCCGCAAGCTTGATCAGACCTCACACACTCCTACAAACACAGGCATATGGAAGTACTTTGTGATGTTTGTGTATGTGCTTTTCATGTTGTGTTAGGGTTCAGTTTCGTGCAGTAAGAAACCATGTTGGACATCTTCTATACACATCATACTGAACGCACCACTGAATGTACTGACGAAGAAAAGTTGTTGAAACAGATCTGAAAAGTTTTGAGAAATGGTGCTTTTCTGTAGAAACCTTTTAGTATTATCACTGAAGTTGTGGTGTGGACCTCACTTGTCTGTGCACAAACTAAGAAAATGCAGAATAGATTTTATAAACAGCAAGTTGAATCAGATTTGATTTTTGTTCTCCAAAACCTCGAGTTCGGCTGAAACTATTTTGTAGTCCAAAAAAAATGGGGGTCTTGGTTTGCCTAATTTGAAATTGTATTATTGGGCTGCACAGATGCGTGGGTTAGTAGAATGGGTATTGCAGGATGAGGAAACAAATTGAATAAAACTAGAAAACCATGCTTCCCAAATTGTTTCATTAGAGACCATACCTTTTTTAGAACAAAAGAAATGGAGAGATTTGAAAATAAAAAAAATGAGTGGATTGTGTGTACACAACGAGTATGGACACAGGTGAGGAAGAAAATCAATGCACCTTTAACAACCTCACGGGCACTTAAAATCACTAAGATTGCTGATTTTTTACCTAATAAATTAGATTCTGGATTTAAGGGGTGGGCAGAAAGGGGTTTGATAACTATCCATCAGATGTTTGATGGAGGGATATTAAAATCTTTTA
The DNA here is from genome assembly GCF_902500255.1 of Thalassophryne amazonica. NCBI lineage: Eukaryota > Metazoa > Chordata > Actinopteri > Batrachoidiformes > Batrachoididae > Thalassophryne > Thalassophryne amazonica. The sequence continues at coordinate 60,315,839 of NC_047116.1, read as the reverse complement.
AACAGTTGCAGGACAAATTTGGTTTAGGTTCTGATGGGTTTTTTCAATATTTACAATTACGAGACTATTTAGTGTCATGTGCAGAATGGGACGCTTTGAAACTGCCTACACCAATTGAACAAATATTAATTAAGGTGATTGAAGAAAAACGTAAAGTTAAAATAATATCGAATGTATAAATATTTACATTCTCAACTGTCTGATAACTCACTGGAAGTGAAGGGGAAGTGGGAGTTAGAGGCAAACACAATTATTGAGGATGAAGAATGGGAAGAGGCGTGTGAAAGAGGCCATAAAATTACTAGCAGTCCGATTTGGAAGGAGTTTAATTGGAAAATTAAGTTAAGATTTTTTTAGGACACCATCAAATACTTTTAATAATGATAATAGTAAAACTAATCTGTGTTGGAGGGATTGCAAACAAACTGGGGATTATTTGCATATTTTTTGGGACTGCCCTGCCTTGAAACCATATTGGCTGGGGATCCAGGCAGAGATCCGAGCCATCCTAAATTTTAATTTGCCGCTGGATCCAAAATATTACATTATAGGGCTGACCCCAAGGGGTGGTTTGACAAAAAGGGAAGCTCAATTGCTCCACATTTGTTTATTGGTAGCAAAGAAAATTATAACGAGATCTTGGTTAAAAGCACTACCTCCCACTCTCCCTCAATGGCGTGACGGATTAAAAAACGTATATCTAATGGAAAAAATTACGGCAAAGCTTCATTTGAATATGGATTTGTTTTTGGATAGATGGACCCCTGTCATTATTTACTTTGGTTGGGCATAACTATACTTGCTCAGGATTCCTCACCGGAATTGTGTGTTTTTGTTGTGTGGGCCGCTGAAGAGGAGGTACTGCTGGCCCACCACCACCAGAGGGCGCCCTGCTTGGAGTGCGGGCTCCAAGCATGAGAGGGCGCCAGACCCAGAAGAAGTGACAGCTGTCACTCATCCTCTGCACCAGCTGTCACTCGTTCATCATCACCACCATAAAAGCCGGACTGCAACTCCACCTCCCCGCCGAGAAATCGACTACCATTATCAAGGTAATTTCTCTGTGAACTTAAGACTGTGTATCTGTCTAAACTCTTCTTTGCAGCCGTTTTCCTGTCGGTGAGACTTGTCTGTGGAGGTGGCGTTTGAGGTGTTCAGCGAGGGCTTCGCAACACCTCCCACCCAGATAAGTGCTCAAACAGGAGCTGCACGAGTGTGTGCTTGGAGGTGGAGGCGCTTCCTCCCTCGTTAACTGTGGATTTACTGAGTGTGCGGACTCACACTCACTCATCATATTTCTGCTTTCTGCCAGCAGTACCAGGGTCGACAGCCGAAGACAGAGGCCACCTGGGGACTCGGGACTTGGCGGCTCCGGTGTTCTTCAGACCGTTGGTGGTGGAAGCCGTGTGGGACGCAGCTTCTCTCTCGTCGGGGGTTTTCTATCTTCGAGCCTGCCCACACGTCACCTGGTGTTAAATTGACTGTGCAGATTACAGTACGTTTCGTTGTGTATTATCGCAACATTAAATTGTTACCTTTTTGGCTTATTCATTGTCCGTTCATTTGCGCCCCCTGTTGTGGGTCCGTGCTACGACACCTTCCCAACAGGATTTCTCGGCCATCGTCATGGATTCCGAGGGGCGTCAACCCGAGCTTGAACGGCCAATGGAAGAGCCAGGAGCGCAGGCGTCAGCGGGAGGCGTGTTGAGTGAGCTGCAGCAGATCTTAACCGCCTTCACGGCTCCGTTAGATTTAGTGACCGAGCAGAATGTCCTCCTTAATCGGAGGGTGGAGGCTCTCACCGCCAGGGTGGAAGCGCGCGATCAGGGCGCTGCTGCAGCCACTCCTCTGGCTGGTCCTGGGCCTGTATCAGACGTTCCACTGGTCGTTCAACGAACCCCCCCACCGTCCCCTGAAGCATACATAAGCCCTCCAGAACCGTACGGGGGCTGTGTCGAGACGTGCGCGGACTTCCTCATGCAGTGTTCGCTCGTCTTTTCACAGCGCCCTGTCATGTACGCATCAGACGCTAGCCGGGTGGCTTATGTTATTAATTTGCTTCGAGGAGAGGCATGCGCATGGGCTACGGCGCTTTGGGAGCAGAATTCACGGCTCCTAACGTCTTATACTGGGTTTGTACGGGAGTTCAAACAAGTGTTTGATCATCCCAACAGAGGCGAGACCGCGTCGAACGTGCTGCTGTCGATGAGACAGGGGCACCGTAGCGCAGCCGAGTATGCAGTCGACTTCCGCATCGCGGCAGCGAGGTCCGGCTGGAATAACATTGCGCTCCGCACCGCCTTTGTAAACGGACTGTCCCCGGTCCTTAAGGAGCACCTACTGGCTAAGGAGGAACCGTGGGATTTTGACGGGCTTGTCGATTTAGTTATACGCTTAGACAACCGTTTAAACGAGCATCGTCGGGAGCAGGCCGGGGGGCATGACCGGGCACGAGCCGTCCCTCCCCCTTCCGGTTCCGACAAGGTGACGTCGTCCCCACGCTTCACTGCCAGAGAGCCCCGTGTGGCTACAGCTCCCCCTGCTGAGGAGGCTATGGACACGAGCAGGGCCAAATTAAGATCAAATATCAGACAAAGGAGGCTGGCCCACGGGGAGTGTTTTGTCTGCGGCTCTTGCGAGCACATGCAGAAGGACTGCCCCCAAACGGTCAAACTACAACGCCCGTCCTTAGAAACTGGGCTAAGGGTGGGCCATAACACGCACGCGGGAAAACCCCGCAAATCTGCACGAATCCCAGTAACAATCCTTTGTGGGGATTTAACCCTTCACGCCCCAGCACTGGTAGACACGGGGTCTGAAGGGAATCTGCTGGACAGCAGATGGGTAAGGGAAGTAGGGCTCCCTCTGGTGGCTCTGCCGACACCATTGCGGGTGCGAGCACTAGATGGCACCCTGCTTCCATTAATCACACATCAGACACAACCAGTGACTTTGGTTGTGTCTGGGAATCACAGGGAGGAGATAGTGTTCCATGTAACACCTTCTACCTCCCGAGTGATTTTGGGCTTTCCATGGATGGTGAAGCACAATCCCCGGATAGATTGGCCATCTGGGGTTGTGACGCAGTGGAGCGAAACCTGCCACCGGGAGTGTTTAGGATCCTCGGTCCCTCCCGGCACTATGGCTAATGAGGAGGTCAAAGTCCCCCCCAATCTATCGGCGGTGCCAAAGGAGTACCATGATCTTGCTGACGTTTTCAGCAAAGATCTGGCGCTCACTCTTCCCCCGCACCGACCGTATGATTGTGCCATCGATTTGGTCCCGGGCGCTGAGTACCCATCCAGTAGGTTGTACAACCTCTCACGTCCGGAACGCGAATCAATGGAGACCTACATCCGGGACTCTTTAGCTGCCGGGCTGATCCGGAACTCCACCTTCCCGATGGGTGCTGGTTTCTTTTTTGTGGGTAAAAAAGACGGCGGACTCCATCCATGCATTGATTACAGAGGGCTGAACGAGATCACGGTTCGCAACCGATACCCGTTACCTCTGTTGGATTCAGTGTTCACGCCCCTGCATGGAGCCCAAATTTTCACTAAATTGGATCTTAGAAACGCGTACCACCTGGTTCGGATCTGGAAGGGAGACGAATGGAAGACGGCATTCAACACCCTGTTAGGTCATTTTGAGTACCTGGTCATGCCGTTCGGCCTCACTAACGCCCCCGCGACGTTCCAAGCTTTGGTAAATGACGTCTTGCGGGACTTCCTGCATCGGTTCGTCTTCGTATATCTGGACGATATACTCATCTTTTCCCCGGACCCTGAGACCCATGTCCAGCATGTACGTCAGGTCCTACAGCGGTTGTTGGAGAACCGGCTGTTTGTGAAGGGCGAGAAGTGCGAGTTCCACCGCACTTCTTTGTCCTTCCTGGGGTTCATCATCTCCTCCAACTCCGTCGCCCCTGATCCGGCTAAGGTTGCGGCGGTGAGAGATTGGCCCCAACCAACAAGCCGCAGGAAACTACAGCAGTCCCTAGGCTTTGCAAATTTCTACAGGAGGTTCATTAAAGGTTACAGTCAGGTAGTTAGCCCCCTGACTGCCCTGACCCTCCACCAAGGTCCCCTTCGCCTGGTCGGATCGGTGCGAAGCCGCGTTCCAGGAGTTGAAACGCCGGTTCTCGACTGTACCAGTTCTGGTGCAGCCTGATCCTGATCGCCAGTACATAGTAGAAGTGGATGCCTCTGACTCAGGGATAGGAGCCGTGCTGTCCCAGAGCGTGGAGGCTGATAAGGTTCTCCATCCTTGTGCCTTTTATTCCCGGAGGTTGACCCCCGCTGAACGGAACTATGACGTCGGCAATCGGGAACTTCTTGCGGTGAAGGAGGCTCTTGAAGAGTGGAGACACCTGCTGGAGGGGGCATCGTTGCCCTTCACGGTTTTCACGGACCATCGGAACCTGGAGTACATCCGGACCGCCAAGCGGCTGAACCCCAGGCAAGCCCGCTGGTCTCTGTTCTTCGGGCGCTTTGACTTCCAGATCACGTATTGCCCCGGGACCAAGAACCAAAAACCAGATGCATTGTCCCGGGTGCACGAAGAAGCAGCCAAAGCGGGGCTGTCGAACCCCACCGAGACAATCATCCCCGAGTCCACTGTCGTGGCCACCCTCACCTGGGACGTGGAGAAGACCGTCCGGGAGGCCCTGACAAGGAGCCCGGACCCGGGGACTGGCCCCAAGAACCGACTGTACATCCCACCAGAGGCAAGAGCTGCCGTATTGGACTTCTGTCACGGGTCCAAGCTGTCCTGTCATCCCGGAGTGCGTAGGACCGTGGCAGTAGTCCAGCAGCGCTTCTGGTGGGCGTCCCTGGAAACCGACGTCCGGGACTACGTCCAGGCCTGTACCATCTGCGCCAGGGGCAAGGCAGACCATCGGAGGACGACGGGCCTCCTCCAACCCCTGCCAGTGCCTCATCGCCCCTGGTCTCACATCGGCCTGGATTTCATCACTGGCCTCCCGCCGTCCCAGGGCAACACCGTGATTCTCACGATAGTGAACCGGTTCTCCAAGGCGGCCCACTTCGTGGCCCTCTCGAAGCTCCCGACGGCCCAGGAGACGGCAGACCTCCTGGTCCACCACGTCATGCGGCTGCATGGGATACCATCGGACGTTGTATCAGATCGTGGTCCCCAGTTCTCTTCACAGGTGTGGAAGAGTTTCTGCAAGGAGCTGGGGGCCACCGTGAGTCTCTCGTCCGGGTACCACCCCCAGACCACCGGCCAGGCAGTGCGGGCCAACCAGGAGTTGGAACAGGCCCTTCGGTGTGTCACCTCCGCGCATCCAGCGGCCTGGAGTCACCATCTGGCCTGGATCGAGTATGCCCACAACAGCCAAGTTTCGTCTGCTACCGGCCTCTCCCCTTTTGAGGCATGTTTGGGGTACCAGCCCCCATTGTTCCCACTGGTGGAGGGAGAGGTCGGTGTGCCCTCGGTCCAGGCCCACCTCAGGAGGTGCCGCCGGGTGTGGCAGACCGCCCGCTCTGCCCTGTTACAGGCCCGGATGAGGGCTAAGACCCATGCGGACCGCCGACGTTCCCTGGCCCCCACATACCGGCCCGGGCAGGAGGTGTGGCTTTCAACAAAGGACATCCCCCTTTGTGTGGACTCCCCTAAGTTAAAGGACAGGTACATTGGACCATTTCAAATCCTCAAGATCATCAACCCGGCCGCAGTGAAGCTCCGACTCCCGGCTTCACTGCGGATCCACCCTGTATTCCACGTGTCCCGCATCAAGCCATACCGCACCTCGCCCCTCTGTGCACCTGGACCTACGCCGCCTCCTGCCCGGCTCATCGACGGGGAGCCTGCTTGGACGGTCCGCAGGCTCCTGAACGTCCGTCGTAAGGGCCGGGGGTTCCAATACCTGGTGGACTGGGAGGGGTATGGACCTGAAGAACGCTCCTGGGTGAAGAGGCGCTTCATCCTGGATCCGGCCCTCCTGGCCGAGTTCTACGCAAGACACCCGGACAAGCCTGGTCGGGCGCCAGGAGGCGCCCGTTGAGGGGGGGGTCCTGTTGTGTGGGCCGCTGAAGAGGAGGTACTGCTGGCCCACCACCACCAGAGGGCGCCCTGCTTGGAGTGCGGGCTCCAAGCACGAGAGGGCGCCAGACCCAGAAGAAGTGACAGCTGTCACTCATCCTCTGCACCAGCTGTCACTCGTTCATCATCACCACCATAAAAGCCGGACTGCAACTCCACCTCCCCGCCGAGAAATCGACTACCATTACCAAGGTAATTTCTCTGTGAACTTAAGACTGTGTATCTGTCTAAACTCTTCTTTGCAGCCGTTTTTCCTGTCGGTGAGACTCGTCTGTGGAGGTGGCGTTTGAGGTGTTCAGCGACGGCTTCGCAACACCTCCCACCCAGATAAGTGCTCAAACAGGAGCTGCACGAGTGTGTGCTTGGAGGTGGAGGCGCTTCCTCCCTCGTTAACTGTGGATTTACTGAGTGTGCGGACTCACACTCACTCATCATATTTCTGCTTTCTGCCAGCAGTACCAGGGTCGACAGCCGAAGACAGAGGCCACCTGGGGACTCGGGACTTGGCGGCTCCGGTGTTCTTCAGACCGTTGGTGGTGGAAGCCGTGTGGGACGCAGCTTCTCTCTCGTCGGGGGTTTTCTATCTTTGAGCCTGCCCACACGTCACCTGGTGTTAAATTGACTGTGCAGATTACAGTACGTTTCGTTGTGTATTATCGCAACATTAAATTGTTACCTTTTTGGCTTATTCATTGTCCGTTCATTTGCGCCCCCTGTTGTGGGTCCGTGCTACGACACCTTCCCAACAGTTTTCCTTTTATACCAGTTGTAGATAAAGTAAAATATATTTTAGGATATACCCCTTTTACTTTCAATGAGATGGAATACTGTCCTAGAATTTGCTGAGTCGCTCTGTTCGATTTGTTGTATTAATTTTATGTTGTAATTTAATATGGAGTTGCCCTTTTGACTAAACAGTGTTCAAAAAAAAAAAAAAGATTTGTGTTCTCCAATAGGAGCTTCAAACAAGCAGTAAGGGCTGCTAAATGTCAGAGTGTTCATTTAACCAGTGGAGGACAGTAAAGTTCCACATGAAAATGTAACAGTATGAAACGGGCGCATTATATCGCTATACATTAGAAATGTCCTGCCATCCATCCAAATTTTGGTATGGCAACCAGCCAGTGTTCAGTATTAACAATATATCACAATATGAGGTCTGTCAATAAAGTAACGGTTCTTTTTATTTTTTTCAAAAACTATATGGATTTCATTCATATGTTTTTACGTCAGACATGCTTGAACCCTCATGCGCATGCGTGAGTTTTTCCACGCCTGTCGGTTACGTCATTCGCCTGTGAGCACGCCTTGTGGAAGGAGTGGTCTCGCCCCGTCGTCGGATTTTCATTGTCTGGAAATGGCGGAATGATTTGGGGTTTTTTCCATCAGAATTTTTTCAGAAGCTTGTTATGTTTCGGACGCGGTCAGAGCACTGACCCAGCGTTTGAAAGGACCCAGTATAAAATAAGCAGAGCACGGTTCAAAATGTAACAATTTAATAAACATAACAGTGAGTGAAGTGCTAAACAACTAAAAATCCGCGGTCTGGTGAGGTGGAAACACGGCGCGCTCTCAACAGCGCAAACGGTCCGGAGCCACAGCAGTTCGGACCCAGGGACCCCGCCGACACCCCCCAGGTGGCCGCGACAAACCAAGTCTGTGAAGAAAGAAAACATGGAGGTGAGTCCAACTCCACACAGAGAGACACAACTCAAAGGTGCACGCAATCAGCAAACACTTCCTGGCTTAAATCTATACATCAGCTTCTCACCCTGCAGGCACGGAACAACTCAGTTCAAATCTCCACTGCAGCAGAAGCTGATTAGACAATTAGCATAACGTGACAGCTCGATACAACAAGGTGTGAGGGACACCAAATCCACTGTCATTACTTCATAAAAGTCACCAAAACCAAATTACCTCAGGAAGTGTGCTGAAGAGCGTGAGACCTCACCCAATCCTCCTTCACAGACTGTGGCGTCAAACCTGGAGCGGTCTCTGCGTCCGTGATGGTGAGATTGTTCTCCTGATGTCGATCTCACACATCTGCTCACAAGGTCGAGTCGCTGGCAGTCACACACTGTGCATTCAAGGTTTAAATGCAGCAATCTCTGATCAAGACAAAATACACCACAGCTGTGAGTCCTGATGACCTGCACGTGAAAACAAGCCTCAGGTGTTCAGGGTGAGGTCCTAATGCTCAGCCACTCAGTCCTGAATGCATACCACCTGGTGGGAGAAACAGAAAACAAAAACCAAGCCAGCCAAACACCCCAGCCCACAACAAAGCTGTTAGAGACTGGCAGCTGGAAACCATTCGAAAAATTTATCTGGCTTTCGGTGAAACTTTTACGGGCTTCACAGAGAATAAGGTCTGTTAGTACAGCTTTAAGGACCCCTTTAAGGATGCTCGCGCGCCGCGCTCCGACGATGCGGCACAAGCTACCGGACCATTTCTAAACGGATGGCTCTGTGGATACGAGATCATCGTGTGCTCTTTCTCTGGTTATCACAAGAGCTGGACATCAGCCATTTTCCGGCAGATTTCACTTTTAACAAGAGATTTTGTCATGGAAAGCCGCGTGGAGGCTTCGCGCGTAACAACCGATTCACTTTGGAAGTGAGACAAAGGAACACCTCCATTTCGGCATGTCAGAGGACAGGTTTGGACATGTCCAGCTCTCCACAATTTCTCTGATACTTACTGGACTGGTAAGCATTGAAAGCCGAGATAGACATGTCCAAACTTGTCCTCTGACACGCCAAAACGGAGGTGTTCCTTTGTCTCGCTTCCAAAGCGAATCAGTCTTTACGCGCGAAGCCTCTGCGCGGCTTTCCATGACAAAATCTCTTGTTAAAAGTGAAATCTGCCGGAAAATGGCTGATGTCCAGCTCTTGTGATAACCAGAGAAAGAGCACACGATGATCTCGTATCCACAGAGCCATCCGTTTAGAAATGGTCCGGTGGCTTGTGCCGCATCGTCGCAGCTCAGAGCGCGGCACGCGAGCGTCCTTAAAGGGGTCCTTAAAGCTGTAGTAACAGTCATTCTCTGTGAAGCCCGTAAAATTTTCACCGAAAGCCAGATAAATTTTTCGAATGGTTTCCAGGTGCCAGTCTCTAACAGCTTCTGAAAAAATTCTGATGGAAAAAAAGTCCAAATCATTCCGCCATTTCCAGACAATGAAAATCCGACGAAGGGGCGGGACCACTCCTTCCCAAGGCATGCTCACAGGCAAATGACGTCACCGACAGGAGTGGAAAAACTCACGCATGCGCACGAGGGTTCAAGCATGTCTGACGTAAAAACATATGAATGAAATCTATATAGTTTTTGAAAAAAATAAAAAGGGCCGTTACTTTATTGACAGACCTCGTATGTCACTACATCCCCCTGAAGTTGACTCACTTCATGGAATGACATTCCTTGAGGTCATATTTATTTTCTTATAGTCATATAGTCTTATAGTCATCTTATAGTCATATTTATTTATTTATAGGTGCCCTAAGAAAGAAAACAAAGACAAATGATGTTGACCAGGCAGAATAAATAAACATGGCTAAAATGGTGGTGGCTGAAACATTACACTGAAAAAAGAGAATGTTTGAACCAACTTAAAAAAGTGTTACAATTTGTAAAAACCTGAATGAATTAAGTTGTTTGAACTTAAGTTTGTAAGTTAGAGTTGATTTAACTTTCAAACTTAAGTTCAAACAACTTAATTCATTCAGGTTTTTACAAATTGCAACTTTTTTTTTAAGTTGGTTCAAACATTCTCTTTTTTTAGTGTAGGTAGCAAGAAAAGATAAGACTTTCACAGGTCTTGAGGCCCATCGGGTTGGTGCTTATCCCGAGAGATTGTACCATGTAGATACTCCCCAGCCAAGGATGGCATAGATTTATTATATAGCCGGGCTAGTGCACATGAAGTGTCTTTTTCAAGGACACAGGCAGGTAACCTGCTGGCAATTCAAGACTGTGTATGGAGTTGAAAAAGTGCACTGCGGTGGCACTGAGGATAGACAAGAATGTACAGTTGTGTTCAGCCGTTTACATACACATATCATAGGCATGAATGTCATGGTAATTTTGGACTTTTAATGAAGTCATTGAACTGTTCTTTTGTCAGGGTGGAATGGTTGTACAGCATACATTGTTCATGACCTTAAAAAGAACAAACAAACAAAAACAAAAATTGGGTGCACAAATTTGAATATATTTGGAGCTTCACTAATCCAAACATTCTCCAGTAAAGCACTCAGTAAAGCAAACACACACATGCTCATTAAGATGTCAGTGTTAGAAAACCATCACAGTGGTCATTACAGCAGAACTTATGTCATATAGACTGCAGGTTGATGACGTGAGCTTAAAAAGTTAACTTTTTGTGAGGTTATGAATTAATTCCTTTCTGAAATATCACACAAATTCACATTTACCCGTTTAAAGCCAGGCAACTCTCTGCACTTAAATAATCCATCGAGATGTCCATTATTCCCCATCAGTAAGGATAAAGCACAGCCAGGTTTTCCTTGCTATTCCGGCAAGCAGCAACACCCCATACATGCAAACACACATCTTGGATTCAGCTTGAGCCGGACTGAGTTTGAATGTGTGTGTAGGATCTCTCCAGTAAGAAAGCAATCTGGCTTGAACTGGATTGAAAACCCCAGACTGAATGGGGCCTTACACCTCCGGGAACTGAGATAATGCCGATGATGTGTTTCATCTAAGGGCACACACAGGTTCTGTGACCATGAATCAGAACCATGCAGATATGCATATTGGTAACCCTGTCCCCCTGAGCTACCTGCTATACTAATGAGTCATCACTTTTTCTGAAAACAGGATTTCCACTGTGAAATCATTTTCAAATGTGAGTAGAGCGCTCAGATGCCTGATTGCTATCAGTGTTTTAACTTGACACGGGTTGTAAAATGTGAAGTTGTCCATTATATAAGCACTTTGATGTTCAGGTTTAAACTCAGCCTCTAAATCTTGACACCCTCCATAAGTGGAGCGGAGGCTGTATTGACAAACACTAGCACATGACATATGAGGGTAGCATTAGTAAAGTAATAAGGAGACTGCAGGGTTGAAGTCTTACAAACTAATTGCTGGTTGATGAATTTGTCTCGAAGCCACGAGCAGCATCCAAATGCTGCCTTGCCTCGCTGACTGATTATATTGAACAGCCTCCTCCTCCATCCATCATACATCTTTATGGCTTCTTCGGGGAATAGTTTGCGTGGTTGTTGAGTGTGTGTTCCACTTGGCTGTGTACATTTCTGTGAGGTTCTTTGTGCACGTACGGACATGTGGCTGCGAGTGTGCATATGCGTGCATGTCAAGATGGGAGTGGCTGGGCAATTAACCAGCTGTGCTAACGATCATCTCACTGCACAGCCACACAATGTTTTACAGCGCCATACAGCGCTTTACTGCCTTTGTTGTCAAGGTGACATAGTACTTGCCACCATAAAGTGCTGATACTGGTTGATTGTTTTGGCTTCTTCAGCCTTGTTCATTTTACATACACACCGCATCTTTTATTCATCTCGTCTATGTTTTACACAGGCAAGCACACGTGCACATTACCACTCTTTTATGGCTGGTGTAGTTTTTTTATGGTTTCTCGCTACTGGTCTGCACAGGGACCCATCGTAAGCTATATATCTCCTTTATTGTAAAATCCCCCGTGGTGCATGCATTCTGCAGATAAGTTCCATCATGTACGCACCGCCACAGCACGTTCAGTCAGAAATGTATGCAAGAAAGTCAAAAAAGAGTTTTCCAGATCGTTAAGCAAGCTGATGGACATAAAAGTACATTAGTTGTGAAGCAGTAATGCAGCTCTACTCACTAATTTGATGGATGTGACAAAAGGTGGAGCATTGTTACGTTTTTGTATTTGATATTTTAAAAAAATCAGAACTGTAATGCAACAACATTCTCTAACAAAACTTGTGATTTTAAAAAGTAGCAATATAAGGAAGAAGGAATTTTTGCAAACTCATGAACAGATGCCAGTCAGAAAAATAACATGGAAACATGGTTTGCAGGTTGCAAAACAGTAACACTTGGACCATTTTTTTAAAAATTGTTGTGATTTGTCACACATAAATGTACGATTTTTTCCTCAAAGTATATTTATAATGTGGTTGAAACCTCAAATTATAAATATACTTTAAAAAGAAACTAATACATTTATATGTAACAAATTACAGTAATTTTTAAAAGTTGTTCAAAGTTTCACTTTTTTCAGTGTGTGCTTGACAGAGTGCCCCTATTTACATTTTTCACACTCATGCCAAATTTATCTTGTATTAAAATTGCTTTAACAGTTTAATGTAATTTCCATTTGCACTGAACAAAGAATTGTTGGACAAAAGCCAATGAAGTGCTTCAGCTGGTAACACTCCAATGAATTAGGGTGATTCAAATTAATTAAACAAGTAACACAGACACCATCTTGTTAACTTGATACATTAATTTGGATCAGTGTGGATCAACCTTATTCATTTGAGTGGTACCAACTAGAGCAATTTCATTTGTTGCAATTTAATTTCATTGTCTCTTTAAACATATATTCCTGTGACACAGGAACATATGTTTAACATATTTCATTCATGCAATTTGTATATCTTTATCACAATCTATATTATAATAGCCAAGTGGCCTCTGTGTGTGTGTGTGTGTGTGTGCGTGCGTGTATGGCTTCGATCACGTAAAAACCAGGAAGAGTTGATGTTTGCCATTTGGTATGCTTATGTATTTTGGGTCAAGGATGATCGCAGCAAAACAGAAAGTTGATAGGACAAATATTTTGGAGAAATGAGCAATTTTAGCTGGCCAATAAACAATGGATGCTGTGCTGCAATGCACAGTTAAGGTTTTGAGGTTTTAAGTGTTATTGTGGTTTATGTTCGTTTAACAGTGTTGTTAGTGTTGATTTATTGTGTTTTTGTAGTTTTGATTTTGCTAGTTTAGATAAGTCTCATGTTGCTATTACCATGAGTGACTTACGTTTTCATGCATGCGTGTTGCTAACTACTTTCAGGACTCATGCCATTCCAGCAGGGGACGGTAAGTCATCTTCATATTACCAAAAGTGTTAGTGTGGTGAGTGATTATAAGTTCAATGTTAGTACATAATATAATTGTAAATATGTTAAAAATGCATGGATGACACAAGAAAGTGAATGCACTTATTTCCATTGTGGTCCATTTAAAAATTAAATGACAAAATGACAAAATAAATGCTAACTAGAGCACAATAGGTGCTAATTAGAGCTATTGTTTAGTCACTAGCCTATAACAGTCGGCCTCTCGGTAGGAGGGGTCTGGTTAGGTTAAAAACTCCAGCTTTTGTTGGCTTCTGGTTTATTCTTCTCTACAAGAGTCAAGACAGAAGTCAGACTACCAGAGCAAGAATTTTAGCTGAGGAAGCTTCTGTGATTTGAAGCAAAACGTCCTCACGTCAAGCAACCCAGTCCAGTCGAAGATTCAAACTTCTCTACTATGGAAACCACCTGGACAACTGAGAGCCTACACAGAGACAAAATAGAAGTAGAAATAAAATAAGAATAGTGTATATGATAACCAGAACCTAAACAATTTATAAATTAACATTAAAAAAATTACATAATTAACAGGAAATAAAAGGGTTGAGTTCTTCTAAAAACTGTTGAGGTCTAAGGTTCTAAAAACATTCTGGACTTCCACCACATTCCAGCTCATTATACAAGCTTTGCTTAATTTATTACCACCCTTATCACAAAAATGTCAGCTACCTATAAACACCCAATCTAAGAGCCTGTGGATCCTCACAGGCAACATGCTAGTTTTGTGTATTTGTTTATTTATTTTTGATGAGCCTGAAAATGTAGCTAATGTCTAAAGGCTTAATTTCAATTATTAAATACAGGTGTGGTGAGAAGTTTACATACACCTATCGTGTACATGAATAATGGGGCAATTTCAGTGATTTCTTTGACCTATGTACAATATACATAAGAAGAAGCAGAAACAAATCAATAAAAACAAATTTTGGGACACAACTTTTAATTCAGGGGTCTGTGGTTTTGGGTTGACTCATCCAGGCAGGTGGAGACACTGTTTTCCTGGCGTGGCAAGTTATTTTTGCTTCCATCTGCTGGTGTCATTCCAACAGGCTGAAAGAAGTTACTTAAGTTGTTGTTCCTATCTGGAAAAGAAACATAACACTGTTCAATACTTGCATGGCCTGCGTGCTGGGTAGAGTGGTGGATTCCTGCAACTTTGGTGCTTTTGGCGGCAATGAAAGGTTTACTGACCTTGACTTTGAAGATGATGAATCAGTGGATATCCTGATTACAGCACTTTTGAATCTGAGTGACTACTCAAAGTGTCTTGGCTTGCCAATGTCCTGACTAATTAATAATAAATTTAATAACAATAAATTTATTCATATCACGCTTTCCAAAAATCAATGTACTGAACAACATGAACCCCAAAATTAATTTTACTTTATAACAATGCAAATAAAAATTTATGATAAAAATGTAATTAAAAGCAATACCAAGAGATAAAGCTTCTTAAAATTAAAAGGCTAATTAAAACCAGCCCCTCAACCACCCTTGTTGCAACTACACACCCTCATTAACCATAAGCAGTAAAATAAATATGTCTTGAGTCTAGAGTGAAAGATATTCACGAACTCGACTGCTTAAATTCAGCTGGTTGACTGAAGCATGATACACAAATGCTCTGCTGCCTGCTGTCTTCTTGTTAACCCTGGGAACACATAGCAGACAGGCCTCTTGGGATTGCAGTGTACATACAGCTGCACCAGCTCAGCCCAAAAGGGTGCACACTCCTTCAGGATCTTATAGGTCAGCAACAGAACTTAAACTCTGCCCTCTTATAAACAGGTAGCCAGTGCAGAGAAACCAGCAAATATGATCAAATCTCTTGGTCCTGGTAAGTATTTGCACCGCCACATTCTGCACCATCTGAAGACTTCTAATGCTTTTCATTGAGAGCCCAGAAAACAACACGTGACAGTCATCAATTCAAGATGGTACGAATACATTAATCAAAACCTCTGCATCAGCTTTAGACAGAACTAATCTCATCTTTGCAAAATTTCACAGATTAAAAAAAGCAATTTTTGATATCACTTTGGTATGAACATCAAAGGAAAAAGACTCTTCAAAAGGTCACACCAAGATTTTTGAACGTGTCATTGTGTTGACATAATTGTCCTGTGTGCCTGATTGTCAAAAATACAATCCATGAGCCCTGGGAAGTGCACCGATATGTGGTGAAAGTTATATACTTGTTGAGAGATTCATTTCTGTCGGCATTTCCTGTGGGACTTTGGCCTGTTAGCTCAAGATACGGTGCATCCAAAAAGTATTCACAGCTCTTCACTCTTTCCCCATTTTGTTATGTTACAGCCTTATTCCAAAATGGAGGAAATTTTTTTTTTTTCCCTCAAAATTCTGCACACAAACCCCATTATGGCAGTGTGAATTTGTTTTGATGCTGTTGTTGTTTGTTTTATGTAGATTTTTGTAAATTTATTAAAATTAAAAAACCCTAAGAAATCACATGTATTCACACCCTTTGCCATGATGCTCAAAATTAGCTCAGGTGCCTCCTGCTTCCACTGATCATCCTTGAGATGTTTCTACAGCTTAACTGGAGTCCACCTGGAGTAAATTCAGTTGATTGGACATGATTTGGAAAGACACACACCTGTCTACATGTAAGGTCCCACAGTTGATAGTGCATGTCAGAGCATAAACCAGCATGAAGTCAAAGGAATTGTCTATAGACCTCCGAGACAAGATTGTCTTGAGCTACAAATCTGGGAAAAGGGTACAGAAAGATTTCTGCTGCTTTGAAGTTCCCAGTGAGCATAGTGGCCTCCATCATCTGTAAATGGAAGAAGTTCCCGATCCACCAGGACTCTTCCTAAAGCTGGCCGCACATCTAAACTTAACATTCGGGGGAGAAGGGCCTTAGTCAGCGAGGTGACCAAGAACTCGATGGTCACTCTGTCAGAGCTCCAGCATTCCTCTGTGGAGAGAGGAGAACCATCCAGAAGGACAACCATCTTTGCAGCAATACTCAATCAGGCCTGTATGGTAGAGTGGCCAGACAGAAGCCACTCCTTAGTAAAAGGCACATGACAGCCCACCTGGAGTTTGCCAAAAGCACCTGAAGGACTCTCAGACCAGAGAAACAAATTTCAACAAAAACCAACAAAAACCAAAAACCAGTGAAATTATCATTGTGCACCTTGAATGGGATGCACGGGGGTGCAGTGCCGGCAGGATTAGATGTACCTGACTATGGTGACTTTCCCTCAAACGTAATCAGACTGTTTTGAATGCTGTGCAATATTTAGATCACAGTCAGATTGCAGTTAGAGTCCACCTCAACTGCCATATGATATTTTCTCCAACTTGTCTGTTTTGCACATGTGCAAAACATTTGGGACGGACACAGGAAGCTGGACTGCTTTCAGACTGCTGTCTGACATCCTTGAATGCACCACGAACCTCTGGAAAGTGGGTTGAAATTTAATTCAGACAGCATTCAGCCTCTAGTAACATGCCATGCTTGAGCAGTTGTTGGTTGTAGAAGTTAATATGCTTACATGTGCATGTTAACTTCTACAACCAGCAACTGCTCAAGATGGCCGTCTATTGTCGTCCAGTTGCTTCAGACATAAAGTTGTGTTTTTGTATAAATGCAACAGAAACATGCCACCTTAAATTGAAGTTTTGTATGAATATTTATTGAAGTTCTGGACATGCTGAGCACAGGAATGAGCAAGGCTGAATCCAAATAGAAGTCTAGAGGGAAGACTACAGATTAAAGCATGGTGTTTTTGTTATAATCAATGCCATGCAGGGCTAACCATCAGATCTGATATAACATCAGAGTATAACATCAACATCTAAGATATACCATCTCTTTGGAGAAGAGACCAGGCTATAAAGAGTCAATGCTGAAGACACTGACACACAGTGTGGTCAGTGCAGCAGATGCTCTCTCCATCACACCAGCTTACAGACTTCAGTAAAGGTTTGCTCACAGTAGGCTGGTTTCTGCCATTTGTCTTCTTCATGATGCTGGTTGTTGTTTGCATTTTACATTGAATTGTCCAACCGCAGGAGCAGATGACATTCTGACTTAGTGTGCGTTTGGACATGAGTTTGTGTGTGGAATAGTCAGTGTGTTTGGGGTTTTGTATGTAGTTGTGATGGTTGGGGTGAGGGTGATGCAGAATGTATTATGTCAATAAGAGTCCTCACAAAAATGAATGAATGAGATTGTGTGTGGCTGCTTGTATTTGTTAGTGTGCAGATGTTATTGTTTTGCGTATGTGCATGCTGCATTCGTGCATGTGTGTGTGTGCATGTGGCTGTGTGCTGCAGAGGGTCTTAATTAATCTCTGTCATTAATAATTTAATCATGGCTCTTTGTTTAATAAACAGTTTGGCAGTGATGTATTGTGGCTGGGTCACGTAATTTGATTGGCGGTGGAAATGAGCTGGGTATGCATATGGCTCTGACACACTCTCTCTCACTCACTCAGATATTACTGCTGGCATTCAGGGCCGGCACGTGCACACACAACAGAGGGAGGGCAATTACGCTAAAATGCTATAATGATCAGTGATGGATGTAGAGGGAGGCAGCTCTCTCCAAGCATGTTTCAGCTAATGGAATAACATTATAGGAAAGTCCAGCAAAGAAGATTTTCAAAATTACTTTATATTACCAAGTACATTTACATCAGTGTCTCTTCAGCTGTTTTTCAGGGTCTCAAAATGGTTAGGTTTTTTTTTTTTATTCTGCTGCAGTCCATTTATTGAAGCTGGGTTCCAGACCAAAAGTGAATTCACATCAATGTTTCAACACTATCAACACTAGATGGCAGTCTTGAATAGCTTCCTCAGTTCTACTCCTTGTCGTGGATTTCCTTTGAAGCTTTGCTATTTTCTCAATTCATTTCTCTTTTAATTATTCCTGCCTATTAACACACTCAGTTTCTGCCATCTGCAACTTACAAAATGTGCTCATCTTTGAATGCTAAACTTTTGGTCATCTGCTGTGTGCACATCATTTAGGAGAGGATAACTCAACTGTTCTCGACAAACCTGACCCCAGTAAACAACTTGGGATATGCGCCAAAATGTCTATCCGGGACGAACAGCCTGAAAATGCCCACTCCATTTTTCATCCACAGTGTTACTTCAAAAACAGCTGTATTTTCTAAACTACAGCGGCTATAGATTTTTCAGCGTATTCAAAATGTTCAGAATAACCCAGTACATGTTTGGGAAGGTCATAGAAACGTGTAAAATGTCTGTTTTGATATTTTAAGAG
The DNA here is from genome assembly GCF_902500255.1 of Thalassophryne amazonica. NCBI lineage: Eukaryota > Metazoa > Chordata > Actinopteri > Batrachoidiformes > Batrachoididae > Thalassophryne > Thalassophryne amazonica. Next base: position 60,297,390 of record NC_047116.1, on the reverse strand, counting down.
AAAATGGCAAAAATAAGTAGGTCAACTTCAAACATCAAACATCAAAAGAAAATGAACATTTGCCAAATACAATGACATTTTATTTTCAGTCATACTGTTATCAATGGAATGTTGATTTAAAGCACCTAGAGATCTTAAATGTTTTAAAGATCAGGGAAATTTCCCAACAGCCAATAATGCAAACTTATAACACCACATTACTGTTTCTTATTCAAACACGTAAATACAACAAAATCCAGATCGTTTGCCCAAATGTTTTCTGGCAGTTTTCTCTTAAAATATTAAAATTAGAAATTTTTCACTCTTTTGTGACACTTCTCAAGCCCCTTTCACACTGGGCCAACGTAGAGCTGCGTAACGGGGTGTACCAACTACACTGAGCTTATGCAGCACCTATGCTAAGTTTACGCAGTCCTACGTGGCAATACATTGAGGTGACGCAAAGTGGTCCATGAAATGGATGCAGAAACTAAGCATGTTTAATTTTTTTTTCGCAGACTTTTGTTGTAGAACACTGGACACAGTGCTCCACACACATCTACACAAAACTCCGCAACTGTACATATTAACTCCTGGAAATAATGTATTGTGACTTTTTTCAGTGTATCAAATCCATCTGTGTGTCCAAGCAGTCTGTAAAAACAGCATCATGGAGCCAAGCTTCTCCCCCCTGCACGCAACTTACGCAACTTACGCAACTTACCATCACTTATTAACACAGTCAGTGGTAAAGTGTTGGACTTGAGACCAGAGGATCCTCAGTTCAAATCCAAGCCTGACCTGAAAATCACTAAGGGCCCTTGGGCAAGGTCCTTAATCCCCAAGTTGCTCCTGGTGTGTAATGAGTACCTTGTATGGCAGCACTCTCACATCGGGGTGAATGTGAGGCATTATTGTAAAGCGCTTTGAGCGTCTAATGCAGATGGAAAGCGCTATATAAATGCAGCCCATTTACCATTTCACAATGCAATTCTATGCAGGCCCAGTGTGAAAGGGGAAATATAACATGTACTGGTCATTCTGAACATTTTGAGTTCAGCTATAAAATACAGATATATTTGAAGTAATATTAATTTTCCGGGTGTTCATCCCAGATAGAGATTTTGGAACATGTCCCAAGTTGTTCATTAGGTTGATATTAGTTTAGAACAGTTGAGTTATCCTTTCCTGAATGATGTGCAAACATGCCTAAGGGCGACTCACGGCTAAACAGCTCGTATGTTCGAACCACAAAACATCACGCCGGCAGGCAGGCATGTACGATGCTGGTGCGATGGTTCGTGCACGCGGGCACATGCTGTGAAGAAAAAATAAATAAGAAATTAAAAAAACACATTCTGCAACGGTTTTGTACACACGGGAACACAGCAGCTTTTCACTGAATATAAAAAAATAAATAAAAATTACATGCCACCTACAGGATTCGAACCCACACCTTCCAAAAGTGTTGTGTCGGCCGCCAGAAGAGGAGGTACTGCTGGCCCACCACCAGAGGGCGCCCTGCCTGAAGTGCGGGCTTCAGGCACGAGAGGGCGCTGCCGCCACGGACACAGCCGGGGGTGACAGCTGTCACCCATCTACACTTCATCATACCACTCCATAAAAACCGGACGTCATCTCCACCTCGTTGCCGAGATATCATCGACCTGTGAAGGTAATATTCTCAGTCTTAAAACTAACTGTGTCTTAGTCTGAACTCGTTTTACAGCTGTTTTCCTGTGGAGTGCCTTATCTGGGAGATTGGCATAATCAGCGACGGCTTCGCTTCACACCCCAGCCAGATAAGTGTTTGAGACAGGAGCTGCACGAGTGTGTGTGAGAGGTGGAGGTGGACTCTCCACCATTGTTGCTACTGGGTGTGCACACACCCACATCTTATTGTTTCTGCTCCTCGCCAGCAGTACCAGATCCGACATTCGGAGACGGTGGCCACCTGGGGACTCGGGACTTGGCGGCTCCAGTATTCTCCAGGTTCGGTGGCGGAGGAAATCGTGTGGTTCCGGTTCTTCTCAGGACAAACGTCTTCTATCCTCGAGCCTGCCCACACGTCACCTTTGTGGATTGACTGTTTGCAAAATTCTGTATTCCTCTGTATTGTGGTTGTGCTCATTCACAACAGTTAAGTGTTTATATTTGACTCTTTCATTGTCCGTTCATTTACGTCCCCTGTTGTGGGTCCGTGTCACTACACTTTCCCAACAAAAAGCTCTGATTACCAGCTGCGGGAACCTGTCTGATATGAGGAAGGAGATGGACGTGTTTAAAATGAAATAAACCCACACACCATATAAAAACACTGCAAACACCCTCAGAGAACAAATGAATAGCTGCTCCCCCCCCCCCCACCCACACTGACACACACAATTTCAACATCTTCCTGTGTTTCTTTTTATTCTTTTACACATCTTAAACACTTTTTAAATATATTTATATTTTTAAGGAACTGCCTATGCATTTACACATTTTACACACTTTTCAAACATTTTGAATGTGTTTTTAAAAACTTTCTATTCTTCTATTTTTACCTTTTGTCATATTGTAAACATCGATTTTTTTTTAACATTTAAACATTTCTGTGTGTTGTTTAATTTACATTTTAATATAATAAAAGTGCAAGTTTTAACTTGCACTTGTAGATGTAGCGATGTACTGTGTTAACTGACAATGGTTTTCTGAAGTCTTCCTGGGCCCACGCGGTAAGATCCTTTACACAATGATGTCGGTTTTTAATGCAGTGGGATCGCAGATCATGGGTATTCAGTGTTGGTTTTCGGCCTTGCCGCTTACATGTAGAAAGTTCTCCATATTCTCTGAATCTTCTGATTATATTATGGACTGTAGATGAAGAAATCCCTAAATTCCTTGCAACTGAACATTGAGAAACATTGTTCTTAAACTGATGGACTATTTTTTCATGCAGGTGTTCCCAAAGTGGTGATCCTCGCCCCATCTTCGCTTGTGAACGACTGAGCCTTTTGGGGATGCTCCTTTTATACCAAATCATGACACTCACCTGTTTCCAGTTAACCTGTTCACCTGTGGAATGTTCCAAACAGGTGTTCTCTGAGCATTCATCAGCTTTCCCAGTCTTTTGTTGCCCCCGTCCCAACTATTTTGAAATGTATTGCAGACATCCATTTCAAAATGAGCAAATATTTGCACAAAAACAAAAAAGTCTCACTTTGAACATTAAATATCTTGTCTTTGTGGTGTATTAAATGGAATATAGGTTGAAGAGGAGTTGCAAACCATTGTATTCTGTTTTTATTTATATTTCACACAACGTCTCAACTTCATTGGAATAGGGGTTGTACTATAGATGACTGGAAATTACGTGGAGACATGCAGGGACAGTTTATTCGGTATGCAGTTAAACGGATTACTCTTGAAACTGGAAAAATGTTTGTGGGAGATACAGAGCATGTGTGTGTGAGGCCGACACGCAGAACAGCACACACAGATGTTAAAAATTTGAGGCGTGCCTCTGCTGACAGTGTGACATTCACAATCTACACACGCAATTATTGACAAATACTGAACACAGGAAACCTATTAAGAAGCTCTACAGCTCACCATCAAGCAAAAATTAAACAAAAAACATAATAATAATAAAAACATATTTGAACGCGCTGGTTTTCGTTTGGAACAATTACACAAATAAACTATTTTAACACAAGCAAACCCCCATGGCTCGCTGTGCCAAGCGCCTGATGCATATTTGAACATTACATATGATTTGAACTTTGATGAAATGAAAATGTTTCCTATTAACAGAAACTGTTGTATGGGCTGCTGAAGAGGAGGTACTGCTGGCCCACCACCAGAGGGCGCCCTGCCTGAAGTGCAGGCTTCAGGCACGAGAGGGCGCATCCGCCCCACGGGAGCAACTGGGAGTGACAGCTGTCACTCATCATCAACGCCAGCTGTCACTCATCAACCACCACCATAAAAGCCGGGCAGCATCTCCACCTCGCTGCCGAGATATCGTCTACCAAACAGGTAAACTCTCAGCCGTTTTCTGGTGTCAAACGCACACAATTGTCTGGATTCTTTGCAGGCATACCTGAGTATTATCTGCAGCTGGAGGCTGGGGTTTGGGGATCGTGAGGGAGACGACGGACTTCGCTCCTCACACCAAACTAGGATAAGTCATCAGGCGCTGCACGTTGTTGTACTGTGTTTGAGGTGGAGGTGTTATTCCCACCTGAAGGACGTGTTTGCTAACTGTTTACTGGGTGTGTACTCACACCCACTATTAACCGTTTCTGCTTCCTGCCAGCAGTACCAGGTCTGACAGCTGGAGACGGTGGCCACCTGAGGACTCAGGACTTGGCGGCTCTGGTGTGCTTCAGACCCGTTGGCAGTGGAAATCGTGTGGGGCCTGGCTCTTCTCTGGACAGATGTCTTCTGTCCTCGAGCCTGCTCACACGTCACCTTTGTATATTGATTGCATACAAATTCTGTGATTGTCTGTATTTCGTTGTGCACATTCACAACAGTAAAGTGTTATACTTTTGGCTCATCCATTGTCCATTCATTTACGCCCCCTGTTGTGGGTCCGTGTCACTACACTTTCCCAACAGGATATCTCGGCCAGCGTCATGGATTCCGAGGGGCGTCAACCATCTGTTGAACAACCAATGGAAGAGCAGGGTGCGCCAGCGAGAGACGTGGTAGGTGATTTGCAGCAAATCCTCACCGCCTTCACTGCTCGGTTGGATTTAATGACCGAGCAGAACGTCATTCTCAATCGCAGGATGTAGGCTCTCACCGCACAGGTGGAAGCGTGCACAGGACGCTGCTGCAGCTCCTCCTCCTGCTGTCCTGGTGCCAAATATAGACATTCCAATGGTCATTCAATGACCCCCCCACCATCCCCTGAAGCATACATAAGTCCCCCGGAGCTGTACAGAGGCTGTGTGGAGACGTGCGCAGAGTTCTTGATGCAGTGTTTGCTCGTCTTTGCACAGTGTCCCGTGATGTACGCGTCACACTCCAGTCGGGTGGCTTATGTAATTAATTTGCTTCGAGGTGAGGCATGCGCCTGGGCTACGGCGCTTTGGGAGCAGAATTCACGGCTCCTAACAACATATACTGGGTTTGTGAGGGAGTTCAGAACAGTCTTTGATCACCCAAATAGAGGCGAGACCGCTTCAACAGTGCTGCTGTCTATGAGAAAGGGGCGTCAGAGCGCAGCTGAGTATGCAGTCGACTTCCACATCGCGGCTGCGAGGTCCGGCTGGAATACGACTGCACTCCGCGCCGCCTTCGTAAACGGACTGTCGTCACTCCTGAAGGAGCCCCTGGTGGCTAAGGATGAGCCGCGGGATTTGGACGGGCTTATTGATCTAGTTATACGATTAGACAATCGGTTAGAACGCCGTCGGGAGTGAGACGAAGGACGTGGCCGGGCACACGCCGTCCCTCTCCCTTCTGGGTCCGAAAAGGTTCCACCCTCCCCACGCTCCACAGCCTCAGCGCTCCGTGTGGCAACAGCTCCCCCTGCTGATGATGCTATGGATACGAGCAGGGCAAAATTAAGAGCTTCTAACAGACAGAGGAGACTGGCCCGCGGGGAGTGCTTTATCTGCGGCTCAAACGAGCATCAGCAGAGAGACTGCCCCAAGCGGTTAAACACCAACGCCCGCCCTTAGAAACTGGGCTAAGGATGGGCCAAGAAATTCACGTGGGACACACACGTATTTCTGCACGTCTCCCAGTTACGATCCTGAGTGGGGATCTAACCCTTCAAGCCCCAGCACTGGTGGACATGGGGTCAGAAGGGAATCTGCTGGACAGCAGATGGGCAAGGGAAGTAGGGCTCCCTCTAGTGGCGCTCCCTTCACCATTGAAGGTACGGGTGCTAGATGGCACCCATCTCCCTTTAATCACACACAAGACACTACCTGTAACTCTGGTAGTGTCTGGGAATCATCGGGAGGAGAATGAGTTTTATGTGACTCCTTCTACCCCCCGCGTAATTTTGGGCTTCCCATGGATGATTAAACACAATCCCCGGATTGATTGCCTGTCTGGGGTTGTGGCTCAGTGGAGCGAAACCTGCCACAGGGAGTGTTTAGGATCCTCGGTTCCCCCCGGTTTGACTGCTAACGAGGAGGTAAAAGTCCCCCCCAATCTGACAGCGGTGCCTGAGGAGTACCATGATCTTGCTGACGTCTTCAGCAAAGATCTGGCACTCACTCTTCCCCCGCACCGGCCGTACGATTGCGCCATTGATCTGATCCCGGGCGTTGAGTACCCGTCCAGTAGACTGTACAACCTCTCACGTCCAGAGCGCGAATCAATGGAAACCTACATCCGGGACTCGTTAGCTGCCGGGCTGATCCGGAACTCCACCTTCCCGATGGGTGCTGGTTTCTTTTTTGTGGGCAAGAAAGACGGCGGACTCCGTCCATGCATTGATTACAGAGGGCTGAACGAGATTACGGTTCGCAACCGATACCCTCTGCCCCTGTTAGATTCAGTGTTCACGCCCCTCCATGGAGCCAAAATCTTTACAAAACTGGATCTTAGGAACGCTTATCACCTGAGATGAATGGAAGACGGCATTTAACACCCCGTTAGGTCACTTTGAGTACCTGGTCATGTCGTTCGGCCTCACTAACGCCCCCGCGACGTTCCAAGCCTTGGTAAACGACGTCTTGCGGGACTTCCTGCACCGATTCGTCTTTGTACACCTGGACGATATCCTCATCTTTTCCCCGGATCCTGTGACTCATGTTAAGCATGTACATCAGGTCCTGCAGCGGTTGTTGGAGAACCAGCTGTTTGTGAAGGGCGAGAAGTGCGAGTTCCACCGCACTTCTTTGTCATTCCTGGGGTTCATAATCTCCTCCAACTCCGTTGCCCCTGATCCGGCCAAGGTTGCGGCGGTGAGAGATTGGCCCCAACCAACAAGCTGTAGGAAGCTGCAACAGTTCCTCGGCTTTGCAAATTTCTACAGGAGGTTTATTAAGGGCTACAGTCAGGTGGTTAGTCCCCTGACAGCCCTGACCTCCTCTAAGGTTCCCTTCACCTGGTCGGATCGGTGCGAGGCCGCGTTTAGGGAGTTGAAACGCCGGTTTTTGACTGCACCAGTTTTGGTGCAGCCTGATCCTAGCCGCCAGTTTATAGTTGAAGTGGATGCCTCTGACTCAGGGATAGGAGCCGTGCTGTCCCAGAGCAGTAAGTCTGATAAGGTCCTCCACCACTGTGCCTACTTCTCCCGCAGGTTGACCTCGGCAGAGAGGAACTATGATGTCGGCAATCGGGAACTCCTAGCAGTGAAAGAGGCTCTTGAGGAGTGGAGACACCTGTTGGAGGGAGCTGCGGTACCATTTACGGTTTTCACGGACCATCGGAACCTGGAGTACATCCGGACCGCCAAGCGGCTGAAGCCCAGGCAAGCCCGCTGGTCACTGTTCTTCGGGCGTTTTGACTTCCAGATCACCTACCGCCCCGGGACCAAGAATCAACAATCTGACGCCTTGTCCCGGGTACACGAAGAGGAAGTCAAAACCGAGCTGTCAGATCCACCGGAAACCATCATCCCCGAGTCCACTGTCGTGGCCACCCTCACATGGGACATGGAGAAGACCGTCTGGGAGGCCCTGGCACAGAACCCGGACCCGGAGACCGGCCCTAAGAACAAACTCTACATCCCACCAGAGGCCAGGGCCGCAGTCCTGGACTTCTGTCACAGTTCCAAGCTCTCCTGTCACCCAGGGGTGCGAAGAACCGTGGCAGTGGTCCGGCAGTGCTTCTGGTGGGCGTCCATGGAGGCCGACATCTGGGAATACGTCCAGGCCTGTACCACCTATGCCAGGGGCAAGGCGGATCACCAGAAGACACAAGGACTCCTCCAGCCGCTACCGATGCCTCATCGCCCCTGGTCCCACATCGGCCTGGACTTCGTCACGGGCCTCCCGCCGTCCCAGGGCATGACTACCATGCTCACGATAGTGGACCGGTTCTCCAAGGCGGCCCACTTCGTTGCCCTCCTGAAGCTCCCAATGGCCCAGGAGACAGCAGACCTCCTGGTCCACCATGTTGTATATCTGCATGGGATTCCTTCAGACATCGTCTCCGACCGTGGTCCCCAGTTCTCCTCGCAAGTCTGGAGGAGTTTCTGTAGGGAACTGGGGGCCACCGTAAGCCTCTCGTCCGGGTACCATCCCCAGATGAACGGACAGGCAGAACGGGTGAACCAGGAGCTGGAGCAGGCCATCTGCTGTGTGACCTCCACGCACCCGACGGCCTGGAGCAACCATCTGGCCTGGATCGAGTACGCTCACAACAGCCAAATCTCATCTGCCACTGGCCTCTCCCCATTCGAGGTATGTTTGGGGTACCAGCCCCCATTGTTTCCGCTCATGGAGGGAGAGGTCGGTGTGCCCTCGGTCCAGGTCCACCTGAGGAGGTGCCGTCAGGTGTGGCGCACTGCCCGCTCTGCCTTGCTCAAAGCCCGGATGAGGGCCAAGGCCCATGCGGACCGCCGGCGTTCCCCGGCCCCTGCATACCAGCCCGGGCAGGAGGTTTGGTTATCTACGAAGGACATCCCACTCCACGTGGAATCTCAGAAACTCAAGGATCAGTTCATTGGACCCTACAAAATCCTCAAAGTCCTCAGTCCGGCCGCAGTCAAGCTGCAACTTCCTGCTTCTTGAAAGGAAGGTCTTGAAAGCCTGTAGCTACAAACTAGCAAAGATTTTTACAAACATTTTTAACTTGTCCCTTGCCAGTGCCACAGTCCCCTCCTGTTTTAAAACAGCTACAATCATTCCAGTACCCAAAAAACACAACATAAAGAACTTGAATGATTATAGACCTGTTGCTCTCACACCCGTGGTTACCAAATGCCTAGAGAGACTGATAGCACAGCATATAAAAGCCAACCTTCCTCCATCATTTGATATTCATCAGTTTGCATATAGACGAAATAGATCCACTGAGGATGCCATAAATACAGCCCTTTACACAGTTTTACAGCACCTGGAACGAAGTCACACGTATGCCCGGATGCTGTTCATTGATTATAGTTCAGCATTCAATACTATCATTCCAGACATTCTTATCAGGAAACTTCTCCATCTTGGCTTCTCTTCACATCTCTGTTCCTGGATCCTGGACTTCCTTACACACCATCCCCAGACTGTTAAACTTGGTTCTCATTTTTCCTCTTCACTGACTCTCAGCACGGGCTCCCCTCAAGGCTGTGTGCTAAGCCCTCTGCTGTATTCCTTATATACATTTGACTGCACGTCTGCTTCCACAGAGAACACAATAATTAAGTTTGCAGATGATACAACTGTTATTGGCCTCATCTCAGGGGGGGATGAGACATCATATCGCAAGGAATTCCAAGGTCTGACAATGTGGTGCTCTGCGAACCTCAACTTGAACATAAACAAAACAAAAGAATTGATAATAGACTTCAGGAAGAACAGGATCGATTACTCGCCCCTCTTTATAAAAGGTGACTCAGTGGAAATTGTTCAAAGCTATAAATTTTTGGGTATACACATCACAAACACACTCTCTTGGACAGTGCACACAACTGATTTAATCAAGAAGGCATCGCAACGCCTTCACTTTCTCAGAATCCTAAGGAAACATCATCTCAACAGAGCAGTAATGAAGTCCTTCTACCACGCTGTCATCAAGAACATGTTGACCTACGGAGTCTGGTATGCAGCTTGTACAGCAGCAGAAAGAAGGACTCTACAAAGGATGGTGGAAACAGCACAGAAGATTATTGGCTGTCCTCTTCCCTCCCTGGAAGAAGTCGCAGGTGCTCGATACCTTTCCAGAGCCAAAAACATTTTAAAAGACTCTTCACATCCTGGACAAAAAATATTTAACCTTATGCCCTCAGGCAGGCGGTACAGAACCATAAAAACATATATAGACTTTTGAATAGTTTTTACCCTACAGCCATACAACATTTAAATAAATTACAATTACACTGACAACATTGGGACAATACAGAGCAGGGACAGTGCAATAATGTTTTTTTTTTTTTTTTTTTTTTTAACCTATTAGTTTTACTATGTTTAATCATGTATTGATATTTAAGGCTGTATTATTTATTGTATTATTTATTGCAACTGTTATTATTGTGTGTGTGGGTGTGTGTCATCACGTGTGTGTGTGTGTGTGTCTGCGATGGGTATGTGTGTGTGTGTTGTTATGCCACTGTGATGAGTCTCTGGTAATTTCGTTGTATTACTTGTACAATGACAATAAAGCCTATTACTTACTATTACTATTACTTCACTGCGGATTCATCCAGTATTCCACGTGTCCCGCATCAAGCCCTACCATACCTCACCACTCTGCACCACCGGACCGGCGCCGCCTCCTGCCCGGATCATTGACGGAGAGCCTGCGTGGACGGTGCGCAGGCTCTTGGACGTTCGTCAACGGGGCCGGGGGTTCCAGTATCTGGTGGACTGGGAGGGGTATGGACCTGAAGAACGCTTCTGGGTGAAGAGGAGCTTCATCCTGGACCCGGCCCTCCTGGCCGACTTCTACGACCGTCACCCAGACAAGCCGGGTCGGGCGCCAGGAGGCACCCATTGAGGGGGGGGTCCTGTTGTGTGGGCCGCTGAAGAGGAGGTACTGCTGGCTCACCACCAGAGGGCGCCCTGCCTGAAGAGCAGGCTTCAGGCATGAGAGGGCGCATCCGCCCCACGGGAGCAACTGGGAGTGACAGCTGTCACTCATCATCAACGCCAGCTGTCACTCATCAACCACCACCATAAAAGCCGGGCAGCATCTCCACCTAGCTACCAAGATATCGTCTACCAAACAGGTAAACTCTCAGCCGTTTTCTGGTGCCAAACGCACACAATTGTCTGGATTCTTTGCAGGCATACCTGAGTATTATCTGCAGCTGGAGGCTGGGGTTTGGGGATCGTGAGGGAGACAACGGACTTCGCTCCTCACACCAAACTAGGATAAGTCATCAGGCGCTGCACGTTGTTGTACTGTGTTTGAGGTGGAGGTGTTATTCCCACCTGAAGAACGTGTTTGCTAACTGTTTACTGGGTGTGTACTCACACCCACTATTAACTGTTTCTGCTTCCTGCCAGCAGTACCAGGTCTGACAGCTGGAGACGGTGGCCACCTGGGGACTCAGGACTTGGCGGCTCCGGTGTGCTTCAGACCCGTTGGCAGTGGAAATCGTGTGGGGCCTGGCTCTTCTCTGGACAGACGTCTTCTATCCTCGAGCCTGCCCACACGTCACCTTTGTATATTGATTGCATACAAATTCTGTGATTGTCTGTATTTCGTTGTGCACATTCACAACAGTAAAGTACTTTTGGCTCATCCATTGTCCATTCATTTACGCCCCCTGTTGTGGGTCTGTGTCACTACACTTTCCCAACAGAAACAAATTCATCATGTGATGGCGCCTTTATAGCAACGTGTGCAGTTAATAGCTCTGATTACATTTGAGAAACCGGATGACTGGCACACTCCTGACTGATCAGCCAACTCACGCTGGAATGCCCCTGATGCCAGGAAGCCCAGTGTGGTCAGCACCTGGGTCCTCGCCGTATTGCGCTCTGGGCCGACCACAGTTCTGTGCACATCTCCAGTAACAGTGGCCTTGGTAATGGTGCATTTACACATAACGATGGCGCATCACAAATGCCACGAAGTACACATTCTTGGCCGCTGATCACGAATGTGATGATTCGGGGCAGACGCATCAGGTGTCCACAGGAACTGCTGCAACCTGTTACCACACGTTACGATTAATGGCACATGTTGCTGGAGAATTATCAGGAACCATCACGCACGGTCAAGAATAATGTTCTGTATTGTCACGAATTATTAAGTTCTGTCACGTTGTGAATGAGGCAAATTGTCTCCACACACACCTCCATATTCATCTAACCATCAGTTGCTGAACAATTCAGATCGCTCCCGTTTGCTCCTTTTAAATCCACAGCAGAACTTTGTGACTACATGCTTAGTTGGGCTCTGTGCCATGGAGTGGTGCAGAAGGGAGGAGGAGACGGAGAGAGCCAGATGTGTGGCTTCACGCGGCTGTCGCATGTTTTCCCAAACATCAGGCATATGCAGCAGGTGGAACACCTGCAGGAGCGCGTCAAGAAGCATTGGAAAGAGGCTTTTAGCCGACTTGGCGCCACTGTCCTCCTTCAGCATACTGCAGCAATGAAACTGAATGCGGTGCAGCAGGGTTTAATTGTGCACATGTCAGAGAACACTGTCATGCTCTATTAAGGATCATCACTAATCAAGATGGATCAACACGCTCAATTGCGACCTCCACGACATGAGGCGAAATGAGGGCGGTGCGTGACATTCTTGGAAGATTTTTTTGACAGCCAAAAACATGTTCCACGAAAATCACAAATATCACGCACTATTAGGAAACCTATTCAGATGCATTAAGACACATTAAGAATGTCAGGAATGTGCCACAAATGACGCAAATATGACATTCGTAACGCGTCTTGCTTATGTGTAAACGCACCTTAATCAAAATCAGTTTCAGAGCCAATTATCCTCATTTGGAAGTAAATCCTCGTGTTCCCTGAATACACGCTTACATTGGATTGCACCATTTGCAAGGTCCTCTAACAACGCTAATGCAGCCATTGTGCATCACTCTGATGACTTCTTGTTTTCACACTATTAACAGTTCCCTGCATCACCTGTAAATGTTGTAGAGCACAATATCTGTAGAAACGTGCATACGCCAGCCAGGATTTTTGCGTGACGCACCGCACATTTCCACACTGATGTCACTTGGGCATCAGAATTTTGGCTCTCTGTTGGAACTGTTTACACAGAGACTGCTACCTGCTGCTTTGGACTTTGAACTAACAGTCTTTTTCAAGACTTTTTTACTTTTTTTACTTTTTCACCGTGCTCCAACGCCTAAAGAAGACCTCTAACGGTCGAAACATCGCGACGGAGCACTTTTATCAGCTAACTTTCATCAGCGTTGGCAAGCTAACTAGCTTGCTAACGCTTTCGTTTTTATTTTATTTTTTAGCACTGTTGTCGTGCGTTACCTGTGCTGCTCCACAGCCTGTCTAGTCGATTTTTATTTTATTTTAGCACTGTTGTCATGTGTTACCTGTGCTGCTCCACAGCCTGTCTAGTGGATTTTTATTTTATTTTAGCACCGTTGTCGTGCGTTACCTGTGCTGCTCCACAGCCTGTCCAGTGGATTTTTATTTTATTTTTTTGGCACTGTTGTCGTGCATTACCTGTGCTGCTCCACAGCCTGTCCAGTGGATTTTTATTTTATTTTTTTGGCACTGTTGTCGTGCGTTACCTGTGCTGCTCCACAGCCTGTCTAGTGGATTTTTATTTTATTTTAGCACCGTTGTCGTGCGTTACCTGTGCTGCTCCACAGCCTGTCTAGTGGATTTTTATTTTATTTTAGCACTGTTGTCGTGCGTTACCTGTGCTGCTCCACAGCCTGTCTAGTGGATTTTTATTTTATTTTTAGCACTGTTGTCGTGCGTTACCTGTGCTGCTCCACAGCCTGTCCAGTGGATTTTTATTTTATTTTTTGGCACTGTTGTCGTGCGTTACCTGTGCTGCTCCACAGCCTGTCTAGTGGATTTTTATTTTATTTTAGCACTGTTGTCGTGCGTTACCTGTGCTGCTCCACAGCCTGTCTAGTGGATTTTTATTTTATTTTTAGCACTGTTGTCGTGCGTTACCTGTGCTGCTCCACAGCCTGTCTAGTGGATTTTATTTTATTTTAGCACTGTTTTCGTGCGTTACCTGTGCTGCTCCACAGCCTGTCTAGTGGATTTTTATTTTATTTTTTGGCACTGTTGTCGTGCGTTACCTGTGCTGCTCCACAGCCTGTCTAGTGGATTTTTATTTTATTTTAGCACTGTTGTCGTGCATTACCTGTGCTGCTCCACAGCCTGTCTAGAGGATTTTTATTTTATTTTAGCACCGTTGTCGTGCGTTACCTGTGCTGCTCCACAGCCTGTCCAGTGGATTTTTATTTTATTTTTTGGCACTGTTGTCGTGCGTTACCTGTGCTGCTCCACAGCCTGTCTAGTGGATTTTTATTTTATTTTAGCACTGTTGTCGTGCGTTACCTGTGCTGCTCCACAGCCTGTCTAGTGGATTTTTATTTTATTTTTAGCACTGTTGTCGTGCGTTACCTGTGCTGCTCCACAGCCTGTCCAGTGGACTTTTATTTTATTTTTTGGCACTGTTGTCGTGCGTTACCTGTGCTGCTCCACAGCCTGTCTAGTAGATTTTTATTTTATTTTAGCACTGTTGTCGTGCGTTACCTGTGCTGCTCCACAGCCTGTCTAGTGGATTTTTATTTTATTTTAGCACTGTTGTCGTGCGTTACCTGTGCTGCTCCACAGCCTGTCTAGTGGATTTTTATTTTATTTTTAGCACTGTTGTCGTGCGTTACCTGTGCTGCTCCACAGCCTGTCCAGTGGATTTTTATTTTATTTTTTGGCACTGTTGTCGTGCGTTACCTGTGCTGCTCCACAGCCTGTCTAGTGGATTTTTATTTTATTTTAGCACTGTTGTCGTGCGTTACCTGTGCTGCTCCACAGCCTGTCTAGTGGATTTTTATTTTATTTTTTGGCACTGTTGTCGTGCGTTACCTGTGCTGCTCCACAGCCTGTCTAGTGGATTTTTATTTTATTTTAGCACTGTTGTCGTGCATTACCTGTGCTGCTCCACAGCCTGTCTAGAGGATTTTTATTTTATTTTAGCACCGTTGTCGTGCGTTACCTGTGCTGCTCCACAGCCTGTCCAGTGGATTTTTATTTTATTTTTTGGCACTGTTGTCGTGCGTTACCTGTGCTGCTCCACAGCCTGTCTAGTGGATTTTTATTTTATTTTAGCACTGTTGTCGTGCGTTACCTGTGCTGCTCCACAGCCTGTCTAGTGGATTTTTATTTTATTTTTAGCACTGTTGTCGTGCGTTACCTGTGCTGCTCCACAGCCTGTCCAGTGGACTTTTATTTTATTTTTTGGCACTGTTGTCGTGCGTTACCTGTGCTGCTCCACAGCCTGTCTAGTAGATTTTTATTTTATTTTAGCACTGTTGTCGTGCGTTACCTGTGCTGCTCCACAGCCTGTCTAGTGGATTTTTATTTTATTTTTTGGCACTGTTGTCGTGCGTTACCTGTGCTGCTCCACAGCCTGTCTAGTGGATTTTTATTTTATTTTTTGGCACTGTTGTCGTGCGTTACCTGTGCTGCTCCACAGCCTGTCTAGTGGATTTTTATTTTATTTTAGCACTGTTGTCGTGCGTTACCTGTGCTGCTCCACAGCCTGTCTAGTGGATTTTTATTTTATTTTTAGCACTGTTGTCGTGCGTTACCTGTGCTGCTCCACAGCCTGTCCAGTGGATTTTTATTTTATTTTTTAGCACTGTTGTCGTGCGTTATCTGTGCTGCTCCACAGCCTGTCTAGTGGATTTTTATTTTATTTTTGCACCGTTGTCGTGCGTTCGCTGTTGCCGTGCGTTACCTGTGCTGCTTCATGGCCTGTCTGGTGCCTTAACTAAAGCACTCCTTCTGCTGAATCACCTCTAAATTATTTACACATTATTCACTTTGTGTGTTTTTAGGAATCCGCTAGGTTGCGTAGCTACTAGCTCTTAGCCGATTTAGCATGGCGGCTTCTCCTGTCTCTCCCGCACTTTTCTGCTCTGGTTGTGAAATGTTTAGTTGTTCCTCGGCCTCCTTTAGCAGTAATGGTACTTGTAATAAGTGCAGCTTATTCGTAGCTTTGGAGGCCAGGCTGGGCGAATTGGAGACTCGGCTCCGCACCGTGGAAAATTCTACAGCTAGCCAGGCCCCTGTAGTCGGTGCGGACCAAGGTGGCTTAGCCGCCGTTAGTTCCCCCCTGGCAGATCCCGGGCAGTCGGGAAAGCAGGCTGACTGGGTGACTGTGAGGAGGAAGCGAAGCCCTAAACAGAAGCCCCGTGTACACCGTCAACCCGTTCACATCTCTAACCGTTTTTCCCCACTCGACGATACACTCGCTGAGGATCAAACTCTGGTTATTGGCGACTCTGTTTTGAGAAATGTGAGGTTAGCGACACCAGCAACCATAGTCAGTTGTCTTCCGGGGGCCAGAGCAGGCGACATTGAAGGAAATTTGAAATTGCTGGCTAAGGCTAAGCGTAAATTTGGTAAGATTGTAATTCACGTCGGCAGTAATGACACTCGGTTACGCCAATTGGAGGTCACTAAAATTAACATTAAATCGGTGTGTAACTTTGCAAAAACAATGTCGGACTCTGTTGTTTTCTCTGGGCCCCTCCCCAATCAGACCGGGAGTGACATGTTTAGCCGCATGTTCTCCTTGAATTGCTGGCTGTCTGAGTGGTGTCCAAAAAATGAGGTGGGCTTCATAGATAATTGGCAAAGCTTCTGGGGAAAACCTGGTCTTGTTAGGAGAGACGGCATCCATCCCACTTTAGATGGAGCAGCTCTCATTTCTAGAAATCTGGCCAATTTTCTTGGATCCTCCAAACTGTGACTGTCTAGCGTTGGGACCAGGAGGCAGAGCTGTGGTCTTATACACCTCTCTGCAGCTTCTCTCCCCCTGCCATCCCCTCATTACCCCATCCCCGTAGAGACGGTGCCTGTTCCCAGACCACCAATAACCAGCAAAAATCTATTTAAGCAAAAAAATTCAAAAAGAAAAAATAATATAGCACCTTCAACTGCACCACAGACTAAAACAGTTAAATGTGGTCTATTAAACATTAGGTCTCTCTCTTCTAAGTCCCTGTTGGTAAATGATATAATAATTGATCAACGTATTGATTTATTCTGCCTAACAGAAACCTGGTTACAGCAGGATGAATATGTTAGTTTAAATGAGTCAACACCCCCGAGTCACACTAACTGTCAGAATGCTCGTAGTACGGGCCGGGGCGGAGGATTAGCAGCAATCTTCCATTCCAGCTTATTAATTAATCAAAAACCTAGACAGAGCTTTAATTCATTTGAAAGCTTGTCTCTTAGTCTTTTCCATCCAAATTGGAAGTCCCAAAAACCAGTTTTATTTGTTATTATCTATCGTCCACCTGGTCGTTACTGTGAGTTTCTCTGTGAATTTTCAGACCTTCTGTCTGACTTAGTGCTTAGCTCAGATAAGATACTTATAGTGGGCGATTTTAACATCCACACAGATGCTGAGAATGACAGCCTCAACACTGCATTTAATCTATTATTAGACTCTATTGGCTTTGCTCAAAAAGTAAATGAGTCCACCCACCACTTTAATCATATCTTAGATCTTGTTTTGACTTATGGTATGGAAATAGAAGACTTAACAGTATTCCCTGAAAACTCCCTTCTGTCTGATCATTTTTTAAGAACATTTACATTTACCCTGATGGACTACCCTGCAGTGGGGAATAAGTTTCATTACACTAGAAGTCTTTCAGAAAGCGCTGTAACTAGGTTTAAGGATATGATTCCTTCTTTATGTTCTCTAATGTCATATACCAACACAGAGCAGAGTAGCTACCTAAACTCTGTAAGGGAGTTAGAGTATCTCGTCAATAGTTTTACATCCTCATTGAAGACAACTTTGGATGCTGTAGCTCCTCTGAAAAAGAGAGCTTTAAATCAGAAGTGTCTGACTCCGTGGTATAACTCACAAACTCGTAGCTTAAAGCAGATAACCCGTAAGTTGGAGAGGAAATGGCGTCTCACTAATTTAGAAGATCTTCACTTAGCCTGGAAAAAGAGTTTGTTGCTCTATAAAAAAGCCCTCCGTAAAGCTAGGACATCTTTCTACTCATCACTAATTGAAGAAAATAAGAACAACCCCAGGTTTCTTGTCAGCACTGTAGCCAGGCTGACAAAGAGTCAGAGCTCTATTGAGCTGAGTATTCCATTAACTTTAACTAGTAATGACTTCATGACTTTCTTTGCTAACAAAATTTTGACTATTAGAGAAAAAATTACTCATAACCATCCCAAAGATGTATCGTTATCTTTGGCTGCTTTCAGTGATGCCGGTATTTGGTTAGACTCTTTCTCTCTGATTGTTCTCTCTGAGTTATTTTCATTAGTTACTTCATCCAAACCATCAACATGTTTATTAGACCCCATTCCTGCCAGGCTGCTCAAGGAAGTCCTACCATTATTTAATGCTTCAATCTTAAATATGATCAACTTATCTTTGTTAGTTGGCTATGTACCACAGGCTTTTAAGGTGGCAGTAATTAAACCATTACTTAAAAAGCCATCACTTGACCCAGCTATCTTAGCTAATTATAGGCCAATCTCCAACCTTCCTTTTCTCTCAAAGATTCTTGAGAGGGTAGTTGTAAAACAGCTAACTGATCACCTGCAGAGGAATGGTCTATTTGAAGAGGTTCAGTCAGGTTTTAGAATTCATCATAGTACAGAAACAGCATTAGTGAAGGTTACAAATGATCTTCTTATGGCTTCGGACAGTGGACTTATCTCTGTGCTTGTTCTGTTGGACCTCAGTGCTGCTTTTGATACTGTTGACCATAAAATTTTATTACAGAGATTAGAGCATGTCATAGGTATTAAAGGCACTGCGCTGCGGTGGTTTGAATCATATTTGTCTACTAGATTACAGTTTGTTCATGTAAATGGGGAATCTTCTTCACAGACTAAAGTTAATTATGGAGTTCCACAAGGTTCTGTGCTAGGACCAATTTTATTCACTTTATACATGCTTCCCTTAGGCAGTATTATTAGACGGTATTGCTTAAATTTTCATTGTTACGCAGATGATACCCAGCTTTATCTATCCATGAAGCCAGAGGACACACACCAATTAGCTAAACTGCAGGATTGTCTTACAGACATAAAGACATGGATGACCTCTAATTTCCTGCTTTTAAACTCAGATAAAACTGAAGTTATTGTACTTGGCCCCACAAATCTTAGAAGCATGGTGTCTAACCAGATCTTTACTCTGGATGGCATTTCCCTGACCTCTAGTGATACTGTGAGAAATCTTGGAGTCATTTTTGATCAGGATATGTCATTCAAAGCGCATATTAAACAAATATGTAGGACTGCCTTTTTGCATTTACGCAATATCTCTAAAATCAGAAAGGTCTTGTCTCAGAGTGATGCTGAAAAACTAATTCATGCATTTATTTCCTCTAGGCTGGACTATTGTAATTCATTATTATCAGGTTGTCCTAAAAGTTCCCTAAAAAGCCTTCAGTTAATTCAAAATGCTGCAGCTAGAGTACTGACGGGGACTAGCAGGAGAGAGCATATCTCACCCGTGTTGGCCTCTCTTCATTGGCTTCCTGTTAATTCTAGAATAGAATTTAAAATTCTTCTTCTTACTTATAAGGTTTTGAATAATCAGGTCCCATTTTATCTTAGGGACCTCGTAGTACCATATTACCCCATTAGAGCGCTTCGCTCTCAGACTGCAGGCTTACTTGTAGTTCCTAGGGTTTGTAAGAGTAGAATGGGAGGCAGAGCCTTCAGCTTTCAGGCTCCTCTCCTGTGGAACCAGCTCCCAATTCAGATCAGGGAGACAGACACCCTCTCTACTTTTAAGATTAGGCTTAAAACTTTCCTTTTCGCTAAGGCTTATAGTTAGGGCTGGATCAGGTGACCCTGGACTATCCCTTGGTTATGCTGCTTTAGACGTAGACTGTGGGGGGGTTCCCATGGTGCACTGTTTCTTTCTCTTTTTGCTCTGTATGCATCACTCCGCATTTAATCATTAGTGATCGATCTCTCCCCCCCTCCACAGCATGTCTTTTTCCTGGTTCTTTCCCTCAGCCCCAACCAGTCTCAGCAGAAGACTGCCCCTCCCTGAGCCTGGTTCTGCTGGAGGTTTCTTCCTGTTAAAAGGGAGTTTTTCCTTCCCACTGTAGCCAAGTGCTTGCTCACAGGGGGTCGTTTTGACCGTTGGGGTTTTTCATAATTATTGTATGGCCTTGCCTTACAATATAAAGCGCCTTGGGGCAACTGTTTGTTGTGATTTGGCGCTATATATAAAAAAAGTTGATTGATTGATTGACTTTTGATAAATCTCATGTGGACATGGAGACGGGCGTACGCCAAGTTTTTGTGCGTAAGCACGCTTTGTACATGAGGCCCCTGTTTTCTTGGAGAATATACCATCAATCAAAACTGCCCAAGGAAATGTTCTTGAGCTCGTCAGCAGCTACAAGTCGGATTGAGTATTGACACAGAGCTCTCTTTTAAAGTTCATTTTAAATAACTGGGGCCTCATATACAAAGACTTGTGTGGACTTTCTACTAAAACATGGCGTACGCCAAAACCCTGAATTTGGCGTATGCACAAACATATTCAGATGTATGAAAGTGTGCGTAGGCATGAATCCACGCAAGTTCCATTTGTACACCCCACTGAACGTGGAACTGAGCTTGGAACCAAACTCCTCCCTGGCCACGCCCCATTTAAATATGCAATTTCATGTAAATAGGCCCTTGGAGCAGGGATTCTCCACGATGTCACATCAGACAACATGAACACAGGAAGGAAATTATACTATAGATGACTGGAAATTACATGGAGACACGCAGGGACAGTTTATTCGGTACACAGTTAAACAGATTAATCATGAAACTGGGTAAATATTTGTGGGAGCTACAGAGCGAGTGTGTGTGTGTGAGGCCGACATGCAGAACAGCGCACACACACAGAAGTTAAAAAGGTGAGGCGTGCCTCTGTTGACAGTGTGACATTCACAATTTACACATTCGTTTATTGACAAACACCGAACACAGGAAGCCTGTTAAGAAGCTCTGCAGCTCACCATCAAGCAAAAATAAAAAAGACATTAATAATAATAATAAAAACATATTTGAATGTGCACACGCCCAAATGTGTCCACGCTGGTTTTCGTTCGTAACAATTACACGAATAAACTATTTAAACACAAGCAGCCCCCATCACACGCCGTGCCAGGCACCTGATGCACATTTGCACATCACATATGATTTGAACATTGATGGAATGAAAAAAGTTTCCTCTTAACAGAAACAAATTCATCATGTGATTGCGCCTTTATAGCAACATGTGTGTTAATAGCTCTGATTACATTCGGGAAACCGGCTCCTGTTGTAAAATGTGCTGTAATGTTGGAATGTACCTAGATGATATTTAGATGATTGTGTTCCACACAACTGGTGGCTTGGCGCAAGGTTGACTGGCACACGCCTGACCGATCAACCAGCTCATGCTGGAATACCCCTGATGCCAGGAAATCTAGCGTGGTCAGCATCTGTGTGGGCACAGACAACCCCTGGCTCTTCGCCATATTGCGCTCTGACCCAACCGCAGTTCAGTGCGCACCTCCAGTAACAGTGGCCTTGGTAATGGAAATTGGTTTATGAGCCAATTATCCTCATTTGTAAGTAAATCCTTGCATTCCCTGAATTCATGTTCATGTCGGACTGCATCATTTGCAAGGTCCTCTAACAACACTAATGCAGTCACTGTTGGTGCCAGTTTACACATCACTTTGCGCGTGCTTTCAGCTTTCACATCAGTGTGTCTCTGATGTGCACATCACTCTGATGACTTCTTGTTTTCACACTATTAACAGTTCCCAGCATCACCTCCATGTGTTGGAGATGACACAATAGCCATAGAAATGTGCGTACACCAGCCAGGATTTTTGCAGATTTTTCCACAGGCATTTCACTTTTGATACATCTGAATGCTGATGTGGAGACGGACGTACGCCAGGTTTTTGTACTTACACATAAGTGCTCGGAAGCTCCTGATAACTGCTACCTTCCGGCCCTTATTGGACTATGGCTGTTGTGTGGGCCGCCAGAAGAGGAGGTACTGCTGGCCCACCACCAGTGGGCGCCCTGCCTGAAGTGCGGGCTTCAGGCACGAGAGGGCGCTGCCGCCACGGACACAGCCAGGGGTGACAGCTGTCACTCATTATCTCTTGACAGCTGTCACCCATCTACGCTACAGCATCTCACTCCATAAAGACCAGACGTCATCTCCACCTCGTTGCCGAGATATCGTACTTCTATGGAGGTAACTGTCTCTGCCTGTATTAATTGATTCTAAGAGCTATTGTTTTGCAGCTGTCAACCAGAGGACCGGCGTGGGTCGCGACTGTTTCGTCCTACGTCCGTCAGATAAGTGGTTAAACAGACGCTGCACGAGTGTGTGTTAGAGGTGGAGGTGGCATTCCCACCGTTGTTGTTATGGGGTGTACACACACCCACACTTGACTGTCTTTGTTCTTCGCCAGCAGTACCAGATCCGACAGTCGGGGACGGTGATCACCTGGGAATTCAGGACTTGGCGGCTCCAGTATTCACCGGGTTCGGTGGTGGCGGAAATCGTGTGGTTCCGGCTCTTCTCAGGACAGACATCTTCTATCCTCGAGCCTGCCCACATGTCACCTTTGTGGATTGACTGTTATCAGATTCTGAGATTGTCTGTGTATTCGTTGTGCACCTTCACAACATTAAATTGTTACTTTTTGGCTCATCTATTGACCGTTCATTTGCGCCCCCTGTTGTGGGTCCGTGTCACTACACTTTCACAACAGGATATCTCGGCCAGCGTCATGGATCCCGAGGGGCGTCATCCATCTGTTGGACAGCCAATGGAAGAGCAGGGTGCACAGGCGTCTGCAGGAGGCGTGCTCGGTGAGTTGCAGCAAATCCTCACCGCCTTTACCACTCGGCTGGATTTGATGTCCGAGCAAAACGTCATCCTTAATCGCAGGATGGAGGCTCTCACCGCACAGGTGGAAGCGCGCGATCAGAGCGCTGCTGCGGCTCCTCCTCCTGCAGACCCGGTGCCGGGTATTAACATTCCACTGGTCGTTCAACAAACCCCCCCACCATCCCCTGAAGCATACATAAGTCCCCCTGAGCCGTACGGGGGTTGTGTGGAGACGTGCGCGGACTTTCTGATGCAGTGTTCGCTCGTCTTTGCACAACGACCCGTGATGTACGCGTCTGACGCCAGCAAGGTGGCTTATGTTATTAATTTGCTTCGGGGTAAGGCACGCACCTGGGCTACGGCACTCTGGGAACAGAACTCACGGTTGTTATCAGCATACACTGGGTTTGTGGGGGAGTTCAGAACAGTGTTTGATCACCCTAACAGAGGAGAGACCGCTTCAACAATGCTGCTGTCAATGCGACAGGGGCGCCGGTGCGCAGCCGAATATGCAGTCGACGTCCGCATCGCGGCTGCGAGGTCCGGCTGGAATAATGTTGCGCTCCGCGCCGCCTTCATAAACGGACTGTCATCGGTCCTGAAGGAGCATCTGGTAGCTAAGGAGGAACCGCGGGATTTAGATGGGCTTATCAATCTCGTTATACAGTTAGACAACCGGTTGGAGGAACGCCGTCGAGAGCTAGGCGAAGGACGTGGCCGGATATGCGCCGTCCCTCTCCCTTCCGGGTTCGAAAAGGGGCCGCCCTCCCCACGTTCCACAGCCGCAGCGCTCCGTGGGGCAACAGCTCCCCCTGCTGACGTTGTTAGGGAAACGCACAGGGCCAAAATGAGGAGGCTGGTCCGCGGGGAGTGTTTTCTCTGCAGCTCAAAGGAGCACATACAGAAAAACTGCCCCAAACGGCCACAACAACAACTGCCCTCAGAGACTGGGCTAAGGGGGGGTCAAAACATTCACGTGGGACACACACAGATTGCCACACGACTCCCAGTTACAATCCTGAGCGGGGATTTAACCCTTCAAGCCCCAGCACTGGTGGACACGGGGTCAGAAGGGAATTTGCTAGACAGCAGATGGGCAAGGGAGGTAGGGCTCCCTCGGGTGGCGCTTCCTTCGCCATTGCAGGTGCGGGCACTACATGGCACCCTCCTCCCTTTAATCACACACAAGACACAACCAGTAACTCTGGTGGTGCCTGGAAACCATCGGGAGGAGATTTAGTTTTTTGTAACTCCTTCTACCTCCCGCGTGATTTTGGGCTTCCCATGGATGTTGAAGCATAATCCCCGGATTGATTGGCCGTCTGGGGTGGTGGTTCAGTGGAGCGAAACCTGCCATCGGATGTGTTTAGGATCCTCGGTTCCTCCCGGTTTACAGGCTAAGGATGAGGTCAAAGTCCCTCCCAATCTGACGGCAGTGCTGGTTGAGTACCACGATCTTGCTGACGTCTTCAGCAAGGATCTGGCACTCACCCTTACCCCGCACCGTCCGTACGATTGTGCCATTGATTTGATTCCAGGCGCTGAGTTCCCGTCCAGCAGGCTGTACAACCTCTCACGACCTGAGCGCGAATCAATGGAGACCTACATCCGGGACTCATTAGCTGCCGGGCTGATCCGGAACTCCACCTCCCCGATGGGGGCAGGTTTCTTTTTTGTGGGCAAGAAAGATGGCGGACTCCGTCCATGCATTGATTACAGGGGGCTGAATGAGATTACGGTTCGCAACCGATACCCGTTGCCATTGTTGGATTCCGTGTTCACGCCCCTGCATGGAGCCAAAATCTTTACTAAGCTGGATCTTAGAAATGCGTATCACCTGGTTCGGATCCGGAAGGGAGACGAATGGAAGACGGCATTTAACACCCCGTTAGGTCACTTTGAGTACCTGGTCATGTCGTTCGGCCTCACCAACGCCCCCGCGACGTTCCAAGCCTTGGTTAACGACGTCTTGCGGGACTTCCTGCACCGATTCGTCTTCGTATATCTGGACGATATTCTCATCTTTTCTCCGGATCCTGAGACCCATGTCCAGCATGTACGTCAGGTCCTGCAGCAGTTGTTAGAGAACCGACTGTTTGTGAAGGGCAAGAAGTGCGAGTTTCACCGCACGTCTTTGTCCTTCCTGGGGTTTATCATCTCCTCTAACTCCGTCGCCCCTGATCCGGCCAAGATTGCGGCGGTGAGAGATTGGCCCCAACCAACAAGCCGTAGGAAGCTGCAACAGTTCCTCGGCTTCGCTAATTTCTATAGGAGGTTCATTAAGGGCTACAGTCAGGTAGTTAGCCCCCTGACAGCCCTGACCTCTCCAAAAGTCCCCTTCACCTGGTCGGATCGGTGCGAAGCCGCATTCAAGGAGTTGAAACGACGGTTCTCTACTGCGCCAGTTTTGGTGCAGCCCGACCCTAGCCGCCAGTTCGTGGTTGAAGTGGACGCCTCTGACTCAGGAATAGGAGCTGTGCTATCCCAGAGCGGAGAGACTGATAAGGTTCTTCACCCGTGTGCCTACTTTTCACGCAGGTTGACCCCGGCTGAACGGAACTATGACGTCGGCAATCGAGAACTCCTTGCGGTGAAAGAGGCTCTTGAGGAGTGGAGACACCTGTTGGAGGGAGCATCTGTGCCGTTCACGGTTTTCACTGACCATTGGAACCTGGAGTATATCAGGACCGCCAAGCGGCTGAACCCCAGGCAAGCCCGCTGGTCACTGTTCTTCGGGCGTTTTGACTTCCGGATCACCTATCGCCCCGGGACCAAGAAACAGAGGTCGGATGCCTTGTCCCGGGTACACGAAGAGGAGGTCAAAACTGCACTGTCGGATCCACCGGAGCCCATCCTGCCTGAGTCCACTATCGTGGCCACCCTCACCTGGGACGTGGAGAAGATCGTCCGGGAGGCCCTGGCACGGAGCCCGGACCCCGGAACTGGTCCGAAGAACCGTTTGTACGTCCCACCAGAGGCCAGAGCTGCAGTCTTGGACTTCTGTCACGGTTCCAAGCTCTCCTGTCATCCAGGGGTGCGAAGGACCGTGGCAGTTGTCCGGCAGCGCTTCTGGTGGGCGTCTATGGAGGCCGACGTCCGGGAGTACATCCAGGCCTGCACCACCTGTGCCAGGGGCAAGGCAGACCATAAAAGGTCCCAAGGACTTCTCCAGCCGCTACCTGTGCCTCATCGCCCCTGGTCCCACATCGGCCTGGATTTCGTCACGGGCCTCCCGCCGTCCCAGGGCAACACCACCATCTTCACGATAGTGGACCGATTCTCCAAGGCGGCCCACTTTGTGGCCCTCCCGAAGCTCCCAACAGCCCAGGAGACAGCAGACCTCCTGGTCCACCACGTCGTCCGTCTGCATGGGATACCCACCGACATCGTCTCTGATCATGGTCCCGTTCTCCTCACACGTCTGGAGGAGCTTCTGCCGGGAACTGGGGGCTACTGTGAGCCTCTCGTCCGGGTATCACCCGCAGACCAATTGACAGGCAGAACGGGCCAATCAGGAATTGGAGCAAGCCCTGCGCTGTGTGACGTCCGCACACCCGACGGCCTGGAGTAAACATCTGGCCTGGATCGAGTATGCGCATAACAGCCAGGTGTCCTCTGCCACCGTCCTCTCCCCATTTGAGGTGTGTTTGGGGTATCAGCCCCCGTTGTTTCCCGTGGTGGAGGGAGAGGTCGGTGTGCCCTCGGTCCAGACCCACCTGCGGAAGTGCTGTCGGGTGTGGCGCTCCGCCCGTTCTGCCTTGTTGAAGGCCCGGACGAGGGCAAAGACCCATGCAGACCGCCGGCGATCCCCGGCCCCGGCTTACCAGCCCGGGCAGGAGGTGTGGCTATCCACGAAGGACATCCCCCACCAGGTGGACTCCCCGAAACTCAAGGACAAATATATCGGACCATACAAGATCCTCACAGTCCTCAGTCCTGCCGCAGTGAAGCTCCAACTCCCGGCTTCACTGCGGATCCACCCGGTCTTTCATGTTTCAAGGATCAAACCTCACCACACCTCACCCCTCTGTGCTCCCGGACCGGCGCCGCCTCCTGCTCGGATCATCGACGGGGAGCCGGCTTGGACGGTGCGCCGGCTCCTGGACGTCCATCGGATGGGCCAGGGGTTCCAGTATTTGGTGGACTGGGAGGGGTATGGAACCAAAGAACGCTCCTGGGTGAAGAGGAGCTTCATCCTGGATCCGGCCCTCCTGGCCGACTTCTACCACCGTCACCCGAACAAGCCTGGTCGGGCGCCAGGAGGCGCCCATTGAGGGGGGGGTCCTGTTGTGTGGGCCGCCAGAAGAGGAGGTACTGCTGGCCCACCACCAGTGGGCGCCCTGCCTGAAGTGCGGGCTTCAGGCACGAGAGGGCGCTGCCGCCACGGACACAGCCGGGGGTGACAGCTGTCACTCATTATCTCTTGACAGCTGTCACCCATCTACTCTACAGCATCTCACTCCATAAAGACCAGACGTCATCTCCACCTCGTTGCCGAGATATCGTACTTCTATGGAGGTACCTGTCTCTGCCTGTATTAATTGATTCTAAGAGCTATTGTTTTGCAGCTGTCAACCAGAGGACCGGCGTGGGTCGCGACTGTTTCGTCCTACGTCCGTCAGATAAGTGGTTAAACAGACGCTGCACGAGTGTGTGTTAGAGATGGAGGTGGCATTCCCACCGTTGTTGTTACAGGGTGTACACACACCCACACTTGACTGTCTTTGTTCTTCGCCAGCAGTACCAGATCCGACAGTCGGGGACGGTGATCACCTGGGAATTCGGGACTTGGCGGCTCCAGTATTCACCGGGTACGGTGGCGGCGGAAATCATGTGGTTCCGGCTCTTCTCAGGACAGACGTCTTCTATCCTCGAGCCTGCCCACACGTCACCTTTGTGGATTGACTGTTATCAGATTCTGAGATTGTCTGTGTATTCGTTGTGCACCTTCACAACATTAAATTGTTACTTTTTGGCTCATCTATTGACCGTTCATTTGCGCCCCCTGTTGTGGGTCCGTGTCACTACACTTTCACAACAATGGCGATGTCATGTATAGGTGTGCGTCATCCAGTTGTCTGCAGTCCCTGACCCCGCTGTACTATTGTGCCCTGAGATTCCTCACTGGTTGTAGCCGCCTCACACACCACTGTGAGTTGTATGCTAAAGCTGGCATGCCCTCTTTGTCAAGCGTGATACACACTGGATGATTTTGGTTTACAAAACTCTTATTGGTCTGGTTCTGACCTATTTATCCAGTTTACTTCAGAGATCTGAAAGCCGTTATGCTCTGTGCTTGAATGACATGTTATGTTTTCGTGTACCTCGTGTCTGCACTAAAGCAGGAAAGAATTCCTTCAGTTTTTCAGCTTCCTCAGATTGGACCATTCTCCAATCCGAACTGAAACTGCCCAGACTGAATTCCTTGAACACTCTCCGGTCTATTTTATGAGATCAAGAATAAGATTTTGTGAGCTATGCCTATGATTCTAAATCTAAACCTGTTTGAGACTTTATATCATTATCATTGTTATTATGACCAAGATGATTGTATTTTATTTATCACCAACGTTCTCTTGTTGACATTAACCTGTCCTGTATGACATGTGCTGCTGCCTTTCTTGGCCAAATCATCCTTGTAAAAGAGGTTTGTCCTCAGTGGAATTCTCCCTGGTTAAATATATGTTATTATTATTATTAGTATTATTATTGGTATAGCAGTCGGTCTGCTCTGTGTCAGCCTGATCCCGTCAGATCTCAGAAGCTAAGCAGAGCAGGATCTGGTTAGTACTTGGATGGGACACCTCTTTGGAACACCAGCGGCTGTGTGTGTTTCTCCAGGTGAAACAGGAGTTGCGTCAGGAAGGGCATCCGGCGTAAAACTTGTGCCAATTACCACTGCCTATCTGGATGTATCCGCTGTGGCGACCCCAAACAAAACCGGGAGCAGTCGAATGAACAACAACAATTATTAGTATTATTTTATTTTTAAGTGTTCTTTGTTAAAATTATGTGATCGTGCGAGGATAATTAGCTAGCTTTGTTGCTACCTATTATTTTGGAAAGTCTATACAGTTAAATGTAAACAGAGATTAACTGGCTATTCAGGATGATTTGTGACTAGGTGTTTGGGCGTATTTTCACATTGTGTCAGGATTTGAGTTTTGTCTGCTTTTATTTCTTTGCTTTGATTCGTTTGTTCAGTTACTTTCTCTTTTGTTTATTTTCTTGCTGGCTTTTTTCCTGTTTGGGTCTGTCTGTCCCTTTCTCTTGTCAGAGCATGTTGTACTTGTTATCAGAATCGTGGCAATAGAAGCTCCTGCAAGGGCAACATGTTTGACCTTGACCTTGTCCAGCTGTCCTTAACTTTCAAACCCTGGACCCTAAATCTATGACGAAACTACAAGGGAGCAAAGACAGACCATTTTTAGTGTCCATCACACACACACACACACACACACACACACACACACACACACACACACACACACACACACACACACACACACACACACACCACAATACCTGTCTCACAGGAAAACAAATAGAGACGGAAAACAAATGCTCACATTTTCCGGCACACTTGTGAATGACTTTTCTCAGTAATATTGTAATGCCAAAATAAATTTTCCATTTTAATAAAGCTGTTATTTTGTGTGTGTGTGTGTGTGTGTGTGTGTGTGTGTGTGTGTGTGTGTGTGTGTGTGTGTTGTTGTTGTTGTTATCCATGTTTATGCAGCGATCTCCATAGAAAAGGATAAAAGGCAGAAATTCAGGATGTGGTGTAAAATGAAGAAGGGAGTTGTTCAGAGTGAGCTGTGCTATAATACAGTGTGTGGCTGGCTGCAGGTAGACAAAAGTCAAGATCAGTCATAATAACATCTACAACTCCTCACTTGGGTGGAGGAGGAGTAACAGGAAAACAGAGGTCTGGAATGAGAATAATACAATAACATGCTTTTGGAGGGCGGTATGCATTTTCAATAGGCCCGACATCCACACCCAGTCGCCCAAAATGACAGATATTCTGTCGTGTTATTGTATTATTATTATCACTTACTGAGGCGTTGCTGGGCTGGTAGCATAGATTTATATTTATGCTACCTGGCTATACCTGCCCGCAGTGTATAAACTGATGACGTCATAGCGCGCAGCCCAAGAACTGTCCGCAGAGGAAAAGATGAAAAGGCAAGAAGTGTGTGTTGGTCCCAATATGGATATTACAGATGATTTTCTAATGGATAGTACGACAATGAACAGCAGCCAAAGCAGCCACCTTGATGAGGACGCACTGGCGAATTTGGAGAGCAGCGCGGTACCAACCAACATGACAAACGTTAAAGTGAGCCAATTTTTTATGTACGCGTTTGCTGGGTGTCGTACATTTTGAAATGATGAATATTGTTAATCTGATTCCACGTGTTGTGTATCTCAGTAAGTGATGATCATGCAAATGCAATTTGGGCGACTGGGCCTCTGAAAATGCATATCGTCCTCCAAAAGCATGTTATTGTATTAGTATGTCTGGTATTTATATTGTGTATTTGTGTTTATATTTATATTTGCAAACTGTTTTTTTTTTCACTTTTGAGACTCTGTGTGCTTCTTACTCTGTGTGCTGCTATACAATGCTGCTGGAACCTCAATTTCCCTAAGGGAGTCTTCCCAAGGGATCAGTAAAGTTCTGTCTAATCTAATCTACTGTAATCTAATCTAATGCTTTAAAACATTCCTGGGTCAGTGCATAAATGCATTTGTAACAGCCCGTTTCTTTAACTCAGATTGGAATTTTCATGGTTCCATGCATTAGAATGCCCTGACCATTAATACATTTCAGTTTTAACAGTATTGCAGGGAAGCATTTCCCACTGGGCCACTGCTCTTAGTCTGTGGAATTTAGTTAATTTTTCTGCAAGTGCATTCACACAGCAAAAAGCATTAAAAAAAGAAAAAACAGGAAAAGGGAAACTTGCTATGATGAGATATATTTTCAGAAGCTCGTGCTTTTTTCTTCCAAACTGCGTATTTCATGCACCTGTTTGAAACACATAGATACTAAAAATATTGAGAAAGTTGTTCATTTTAAAAACAAACAATAAATGCTATGACAGTCTGACATTTGACCACAAAGACCCTGACCTTCACTCAAATGATTAAACTCTTGGTGACCCTGCCACAGCAGTTCTGGAATCCACCTACGTGTGTGCCACATATGGTTGAAACTGGATGGAAAGTGAACTTCCTTGACCTTGACTTTTGCCAAAATTAATTCCTAATGGCAATTTTGGGATCAGCCTTTATTAACATACCAAGTTTGGTCAAAACTGGCAAAAGAACCTGCCAGTGTGACGGAGGCCAGCAGGAGTCGCTTGTGCGTGTGGTAATCTGTAAACCTCACTCCCCAACAGCTAATAGGACTCTAGCTACAGGACAGAGGCCCAGGTTTTTGGACTTCTGCTTCAAGCATCCACCTACTATGACGGTGATCATGACTTTACATCCCAAGGGGAGCGAGTGGAACAACAAAACACAGAAGAGAGAAGAGTAGCTGCTACACCAGGACTAGGCTAATATAACCTTGGCACCTTGACTGACCTTTAGCAAATTTGATCTTGCTGGACAAGTCCAAAACCAACTTCTATATTTGTGCCAGGTTTGGTGCAAATCACAGTGAAAAACTAAAATTTTGACCTTTGATCCCAATGACTGACCTTTTGTATATTTGATCTTGCCTAGGCAAGTCCAGAACCCTCCTAGATACATGTGTTAAGTACGGTGGCCATCAGCATGCTCATCAACATTTTGAACTTTAACCCCACTTACCTTGACTTTTTCCCAGAAAGGTGGTGGAAATTGGACCAAGGACAAACAAACATTGCTCAAATTATAGTATGATTATTTAAAAAATAATTGACAACACTTTTCCAAAGAGTGCATATATGAAAGTGTGTTTTTAACCCTCAACGGTACACTTCATGAAATTTACTAATCTGTACACCTGGAGTCAATGTGGATCACACCAGAACTTTTTGTTTTTCAATACTATTAACATTAATTCACTCATTCAATTTTTCATTTTCTATACCCAGCGGTGTTGGAGCAAATCTCAGTGGTCATTGGGCAAGAGGCAGGGTACACCCTGGACAGGCTGCCAGCCTATTGCAGGATCAACTATTAACGTGTTTTTTTATGTCGCCACTCTTGCCGGTATCTGGGATATAACTAGATATGGTCACTTTGCAATTATTTTGAAAAAAAAAAAAAGTATTTTGTGTATCTGCCAATAAACCACATTTTATTGTGAAAGATGTTTTTCTCTCTGTCTTTTATTTATTTATTTGGTTTACCATGATTTTTCAATGCAAAAATTCAGTACCTACTCCTTCTCCCTGCAGTTCCTATGATGCAAATAAGTTGAATAAACTGTTCCAATAGTTCAGTATTTATGAAAAAATGTTGGTAAAAACTCAAAACTTTGCTATAGACTCCTATCAGTTACCGTTAAATCAAAATGGGGTCCACCAAAACAAGTGAAATTGAAGACAAATGTCGTTACTACATAAAATTTCAGCTGAATAAGTATAACAGTTGAGAAAGTACATCATATATCATAAATTGTCAGCTGTACATATGGATATCAGTGGACATTATTTTTTAAATTTTCCAAACTGCCACTTTAATCTTCCACATACAGGGTGACCATACCACACACTTTCAGTTAGTGTCCTGCACACTTAATGTTACAATGCTGACATCTGTTCCACTGAAGAATCTCACTGTATTTGAACCTGTCACATCACATCTGAACATCTGAATGTTCCATAGTTTCTATTTTCATGCAATTTTAAGAATTTGTCTTCTGTTGATCAAATTGATACACTTCTAATTACATGCATTATGAACTGTTCTGCAATGAAATTTAAAGCAATCATGTAAGACTGGTTTGTATTGTTTGAAATCTGCTTATGTAAGACAGTGAGTTTGACCAACATCAGTCATATTAAAGAGTACAGACACACATACTGCTAATGACCGGTATCTTCTACCTGATGGGAGTAGCTTGAAACGTTCGTTGGCAGGATGAGACTTATCAGCCTGGATCTTTCTAGCTCGCCTTTCCATGCGTTGCAAATATAAATCATTCAGCGGAGGAAGCTCCACTCCCACAATCTTTGAAACCACGGCATCCAAAAGACTACGGTTTTCAACGGTAGCTCCTCCGTACCACACTGTAATCGAGAGCGCCAAGACGCGCTCGATGACAGAGTGATAAAATTTCAGGAGAAGACTACTGTCAATGCCAAATCCCCTCAACCGCCGCAAGAAAAACAACCGGCATCGGGCCCTCGCAACGCAGTGCTCGACATGCGCCGACCAGGTCAAGTCGCTGGAGATGTGGATGCCGAGAAATTGAATGTATCTACAAACTCTACCTCAGAGCCATTTATCACCAGAGGTGAAATTGGAGTCTTATTCCTACGGAGGTCGACTACAATCTCCTTTGTCTTGGCGACGTTCAGCTCAAGGTTGTTCTCGGCACTCCACCTCACCAACTCGTCGACCTGGCGGCGGTAGTCGCTCTCATCTGCATCACGAATGAATCCGGTGACATCCGTATCATCTGCGAATTTGATGACTAGATTGTTATCAGAAATAGCTGCACAGTCTGACGTCATCAGAGAGTACAAAAACGGACTCAAAACACAGCCCTGTGGTGCACCACTATTCAGAAAAATACTCTTTGAGACGTGCATACCAATTCTAACTACCTAAGGCCTATCCGTGAGAAAATCCAAAATCCATTTACAAATATTACGAGGTAAACCTAATTCAATCATTTTATAGTACAGTTTAAACGGTAAAATTGTATTAAAAGTGGAACTAAAATCAATAAATAACAAACAGACATAGGTACGAACATTTCTGAGATCAAGATGCGTCGTTACATTGTATAAAGTCAAAGGAACTGCATCGTCCACCGGCCGGTTGGCCCGGTAAGCTAACTGGAACGGATCCAGTGTTGATGGAATCAATGTTCCGAGAAACCTCAAAATATGTGACTCCATCACCTTCATGCCCACAGAAGTGAGCGCAACCGGGCGTTAGTCGCTCAGTGAAGTAATTACAGATTTCTTTGGCACAGGAATAATACATGACTTTTTAAAAACAATCGGAATATGGAGAGTGCGCAGAGACCAATTGTAAATTTGTAAAGATGCCAGTTAACTGATTAGCACACATCCTAAGAAGTCGCAGGCTGATATTATCAGGCCCGGACGCTTTACGTACATTTAATTTACTAAATGGAAATGTTCTGAGGCACGCCCAGAACACTTCCACAAAGAGATAATAAAAGGCATCACAACCTTACAACACCCAAACTGGCTTCTTTAAGATGAAGGAAAGTGGACTTTTTGTCAAATTAAATGTCTCTCTTGGTATTCTGAATCCAGGGATTAAAATTCATATCACGGCACAATATACAGTATACACGACATAAGATGACAGTGTGCATCATGAAGCTGACAAATGTAGAATAATGTGTTGCTTCTTTTTTTTTTTTTTGTCTGTTCACAGTCAATAAGCAGATAACATCGCTAACACAAACAGCCAGTAGCTCTTTCGTGTCACGTGTCCACGTCACAGCTCTCCCATTGAGATCGTGAACACAGCTGTCCGCTGTTGTCACGTGCTGTCCTTTTATCTCCAGCTCTTTGTGGTCACACTTCTCCAAAATCAGATAAACGTTTGCGGCTTTCTCTGCAAGACTTGCCGGCTGCCGGTGTAGTTTTCCACTACAGGGGGCACTCCTTACAGCAAGACATTTTTTCAGCAGGGGAGTGATCACATTCCTGAAATTTTCACACTCCCCCAAAATGAGACATGGAGGTAACGCATGTGAAAGTAACATAAACAAACACTGAAATAATTACAAAATAAAGCACATTAATCAGACATGGTGATCTGCAAAAAAAAAGATGCTAATGATGCATGCAGTGCATTCTGGGTAGAAATTTCCTATATGCGGTAGGAATTGAAACTACAGTTTAACTGAATTTGTTCATGTAATTGTTGATGTACCACCATCTGATCTTGGCATACTAAACCTCCATCTAGGCTTCTTGGTTGTTGAGATACACACAAAAAACAAACATATTTCCTTAACTTTGACCTTTGACCAAACTACTCCAAAGCTAATCATCTATAGATAGCAGCCTGACTAATATTCCCACTAGGTTTGGTCCATGTAGGCTTCTTGGTTGTTGATTTACTTGGGGAGTGACATAGGTTGTTGATGTCCCAATAAGACTCACTGTATCATCCACCACCTACACCAGAACGTGAATGAAGAAGCAATTTCTTGTGGCCCGTACAAAGGTGAAGCCGACCTCCTTGAATACTGATGATTCCATCAGATCTATCTTTCTAGTTCAGAAGGGTTCAGTTTCCTGTCAAGTCATGCTTTGCCATGACCATCAATAAGGCTCGGGGACAGACTCTCAAAGCCATTGGCGTGGATACTCTCTGAACCTTCTTTTTCACATGGCATGTTAATGTGTGGCCCACGAGGTGCTGGAAATGGGCTGTCTCAGTTTGAGGAAGCTTTAGTCAGGACTTTCTGGGATCAGTCTCTGAATCAAATCGGCATATACAGTAGTGTTCAGAATAATAGTAGTGCTATGTGACTAAAAAGATTAATCCAGATTTTGAGTATATTTCTTATTGTTACATGGGTCCTGTGAGACCAACACCGAGGTGGTTTTGTCCCACGTAATGAACGGCTCCGTGGCGCGTCCCTCCGCTTTTCTTTGCATGAAAAAAACTCCTCTAACAGTGGAATGTGCCGAAAAAGTGCTGATATCCACGCCTTCTGCCTTTTTGTTAAAGTCAGATGAGGTCCCGGATCAACAAAGCCTTCACGTTGGAAATGATCTGGTTGTTTCAGCGGGGTCTGAGCATGTCGATCGGTGCTGGGACCGCGCTCTCAGCAGTTGTGGGCCATCCTTAAAGCGGCAGTAACACTCCTTAATCTGTATAATCCCCATAAAATCGTCCCTGAAAGCCATATTAATTTTCCGAACGGTGTCCACCTGGAGGTCTCTCACAGTTTCTGGAAAAAAATTGATGCAGCAAAGCTCCAAATCGTTCAGACATTTATTCGCAGCGAGGGTGGATGAGTCTGTCACTGAAACTGCTCTCCAGAGCAGACAGAACATCCTGCAGGGGGTGACACTCGTGGTCCAGCATAGATTTAAGTTTAGCCAGGACCCCCCTGTCCCCCACCTCCTGCACAGAGTCCAGAGGACAGCCCAGGACAGAGCAGGATTTCCTGATGATCTTATCCAGTCTTTTCCTGTCCCTCTCTGTGATGCTGCTGCTCCAGCAGACCACACCATACAGGATGGCTGAAGCCACCACAGAGTCATAGAAGGTCCTCAGGAGTGCCCCCCTCACTCCAAAAGACCTCAGCCTCCTCAGGAGGTAGAGGCAGCTCTGACCCTTCCTGCAAAGTGCGTCCGTGTTGTGAGTCCAGTCCAGTTTGTTGTTCAGATGTACACCCAGGTATTTATATGAGTCCACTCTCTCAATGTCCCTTCCCTGGATGTTCACTGGGGGGAGTGTAGTGGGGCGGCATTTGAAGTCCACCATCTCCTTGGTCTTCTCCACAGCGTTTGTATTACGTCTGCTTTGCAGCTGATTTACAGACAATCTGCGAATGCATAACAAACATGTCACGTAAACCCAAAGTACTATATGTGGCAGAAATTGACATACCTGCCAGTCAGTGCCAGTCCAGCTGTGGAGACGTACAGATTAAGTTATGGATCCCCAAAGACGTAATAGCTGCTGCCATCCAACAACATAATGTAAATCCCCAGCTGCAGAGAAGTCGTGGATCTCGGTTCTCTTTCAGGACTTTTATTTAATACCAACAAATAGAAGAGTTGCTGTTATAGCTGCAACTCATGCTGAACTCCCTCCTTTAATTACACAAAAAAAAAACACCGTCTCACAACCCAGAGCGGCTTCCCCCCTCCGGCTCCCCAAACTCATGAACAGTTAACCCTTGCATGACAACATGAAAATCAACTCTGGGATCAACCTGTCCAAGTCCAGCAATTGCTCCAGAGGCTGTGGTGCTGGTGTGAATAGTGATGTCGAAAGACCCGACTGCACTTCTGTTATGTCCACAAAGCAGATGCCGCGCACATGAATTACAACCACTGTTGCCGGCACACGTGCGCGATGCATTCACAATGCATGCGTTATACATCTGTGATTGTTCGTCATATATTCGCTATACATTATTAATATATCCGCAATTCATACTGAGACATTTGTCATTTTTGCCCAATTTTATTGTGGACGACAACCAACGCCCGTAATTTGTATACTCAGTTCATGCAATTAATCCTCTCCCCAGTGGGACCAGGCCTTAAGTGGATCATAGATCAGACACATTCTAAAAAAAAAACACACAAGTTACAGTAACTTTACAGGGGGTGTCAAAATTGGCATTTATTTTCAATTTCATGACAGTATATTATTTTAAAGTAACACATTACTCCCCATTGAGATATCCCATAATCCCTTGTGCACCAAAGAGTTACTGCAGTCAAAATGACACTGAGAAACGACAACCCCAATTCCAATGAAGTTGGGACGTTGTGTAAAATGTACATAAAAACAGAATACAATGATATGCAAATCCTCTTCAACCTATATTCAATTGAATACACCACAAAGACAAGATATTTAATGTTCAAACTAATAAACTTTGTTTTTGTGCAAATATTTGCTCATTTTAAAATTGATGCCTGCAACACGTTTCAAAAAAGCTGGGACAGTGGTATGTTTACCACTGTGTTACATCACCTTTCCTTCTAACAACACTCAATAAGCGTTTGGGAACTGAGGACACTAACTGTTGAAGCTTTGTAGGTGGAATTCTTTCCCATTCTTGCTTGAAGTACGACTTCAGTTGTTCAACAGTCCGGGGTCTCTGTTGTCGTATTTTGTGCTTCATAATGTGCCACACATTTTCAATGAGCGACAGGTCTGGACTGCAGGCAGGCCATTCTAGTGCCCACACTCTTTTACTACGAAGCCACACTGTTGTAACACGTGCAGAATGTGGCTTGGCATTGTCTTGCTGAAATAAGCAGGGACGAGTTGGGGAAGTGTAATGACATGGACCCACAACAGGGGGCGCAAATGAACGGTCAATGGGTAGTCAAATAAATATAATTTATTGTGGCAAATGTGCACAACAGGTCGAATACTATTTTTAGACAGTCAATTACAAATATCAACAGGTGATGTGTGGGCAGGTCCGAGGGTAGGAGACGCCTATCCAGAGAAGAGCCGGGGCCCACAAGGTTCCGCCGCCAATGAAGACCTGCAGCAAACCGAAGCCGCCAAGTCCCTAGTCCCCAGGTGGCCTCTACTTCAGCTGTCAGATCCGGTACTGCTGGCAGGAACAGAAGACAGGTTAATGGTGGGTGTGTGCACACCCAGCAGAACAATCAGCAATTCAGTTCTGTTCCTTTGGTGGGAGAATCTCCACCTCCGACACAAAAACACAGTAGTGCAGAGCCTGAGAGCTACTTATCCATTTTGGCGTGAGGGGTGAAGAACGTCACTCCTACACGGACCACAAAACACAGCACCAGCTGAAAGCAGTCACCAGGATCTCCTGCAAACACTCAGAAAAAGATCACGTGTGTACGGCACAGTAAAAAACGGCTGAGAGGTTACCTGAGTGGTAAACTGATATCTCGGCAGAGATGTGGTGTCTCCTCCAGTCTTATATGGGATGGGATGATGATGAGAGATTTCTGACAGCTGGTAGTCCTGGCTCCTGGGTGGTGACTGCGCCCTCTGGTGCCTGAAACCCGACTACAGGCAGGGCACCCTCTGGCGTTGGCCAGCAGTACCTCCTCTTCGGGCGGCCCACATAACAGGACGTCCCTGAAAAAGACGCTTGGATGGCAGCATGTGTTGCTCCGAAACCTGGATGTACCTTTCAGCATTGATGGTGCCATCACAGGTGTGTAAGTTGCCCATGCCATGGGCACTAACACACCCCCATACCATCACAGATGCTAGCTTTTGAACTTGCGCTGGTAACAATCTGGATTGTCTTTTTCCTTTTTTGTCCGGAGGACACAATGTCCATGATTTCCAAAAACAATTTGAAATGTGGACTGATCAGACCACAGTACACTTTTCCACTTTGTGTCTGTCCATTTCAAATGAGCTCAAGCCCAGAGAAGGTGGCGGTGTTTCTGAATGTTGTTGATGTATGGCTTTCTCTTTGTGTGGTAGAGTTTTAACTTGCACTTGTAGATGTAGCGACGAACTATGTTAACTGACAATGGTTTTCTGAAGTGTTACTGAGCCCACGCGGTAAGATCCTTTGCAAAATGATGTTGGTTTTTAATGTAGTGCCGCCTCAAGATTCTCTGAATCTTCTGATTATATTATCAACTGTAGATGATGGAATCCTTAAATTCCTTGCAATTGAATGTTGAGAAACATGGTTCTTAAACTGTTGGAGTATTTTTTTCACGCAGTTGTTCACAAAGTGGTGATCCCTGCCCCATCTTTTGGGGGATGCTCCTTTTATACCTTTTATACTCACAATTAGTGTTGTCAGTTCCCAAACCCTTATTGAGTGTTGTTACAAGGAAAGGTGATGTAACACAGTGGTAAACATACCACTGTTCCAGCTTTTTTGAAACATGTTGCAGGCATCCATTTCAAAATGAGCAAATATTTGCACAAAAACAATAAAGTTTATCAGTTTGAACATTAAATATCTTGTCTTTGTGGTGTATTCAATTGAATATAGGTTGAAGGGGATTTGCAAATCATTGTATTCTGATTTATTTACATTTTACATAATGTCCCAACTTCATTGGAAATGGGGTTGTACATGATGACAATTGCAAATGAACATTATACGACCAAAATGTAACTTTTATGCCTTTCAAAACATTTTGAAGAGACCGCTGCATGAGACGCTGAAAACTTGCTATAAAACAAATATTCCATATATTCCGTGTCTGCTTCGTTTAACGTGCGTGGAACTTCATAAACATAAATTGAATTTCAAACATTTTATATATATTGCTGTGGAACAAACAAGCTGTAAAGGACAATGAGCAATATTTAAAGAGCAAACTTCAGTTTCCTCCAGATAGAATGACATTAACATGAAGCAATCGCGGCTCACAGCGATTCCCGATCACTGTAACGGTGAAACAACCTGAGATTCTCACAGGTTTACATGAAACAAACACAATAACAATGTCTATAAACCCAGATCGTATATTCACAAGAGTTTTAGGCACAATATACAAAGAGTTTTATGTTGGGATGACGTTAATGCTGTTGTTCGTGTGCAGTGCAGCAGTTAAATTGCAGTCTAATCAGGCAGTCTCAATTGGAACTCTCTGAAATTTTGCGACATTTTGCAGGATTTGAAACCGCACACACAAATTACAGTCTGTTTACACTCCCATTCAGTAGATAGCAGTGTTCTCTGCATTTTGATGTGGGGGTGGTGATGACAGCAGCTCATTTGAATTTTTCCATAATGCCTTTCAGCACGTGTCTTTTTAACATCAAACCTTCAGAATTTGTCCATTACTTTAAAACTAAAACATATAGTTGATATTTTCACTTTGTAAAATCGGTGACGTTAATTTCGATAACTTGTCCAGAATTAGTTTGTTTAAAATTTTCACCATAAGTCAAAAAACTGCCTTGCTGTGCATGACTCCTGTGACAGTCTGCAAGACTGTATGGCTGTAAAAATAAATGTTTTTTTCTGTTCCCTTTTTTACCCCCTCCCCTTCTGATTACCAGATTTCTTTTACTGAGAGAAGGCTGATCTTAGACAGAAGTGCTGGATCGCTGTAAACATTTCTGCTGCTTTGAAGTTCCCAGTGAGTACAGTGCCCTCCATCATCCATAAATGGAAGAAGTTCAGATCCACCAGGACTCTTCCTAGAGCTGCCCGCTCACCTAAACTGAGCAATTGGGAGAGAAGGGCCTTAGTCAGGGAGGTGACCAACAACCTGATGGTCATGCTGTCAGAGCTCCATCATTACTCTGTGGAGAGAGGAGAACCTTCCAGAAGGACAACATCTCTCCAGCAATCCACCAATCAGGCCTCTATGGCAAAGTGGCCAGACAGAAGCCACTCCTTAGTAAAAGGCACATGGCAGCCCACCTGGAGTTTGCCAAAAACACCTGAAAGACACTCAGACCAGAGAAACAAAATTCTCTGGTCTGATGAGACAATGATTGAACTCTTTGGCGTGAATGCCAGGTGTCACGTTGGGAGGAAACCAGACATCATCCCTACAGTGAAGCACGGTGGTGGCAGCATCATGCTGTGGGTATGTTTTTCAGCAGCAGGAACTGAGAGACTAGTCAGGATTGGGGGAAAGATGAATGCAGTAATGTACAGAGACATCCTGGATGAAAACCTGCTCCAGAGCACTCTTGACCTCAGACAGGGGTGACGGTTCATCTTTCAGCAGGACAATGACCCTAAGCACACAGCCAAGATATCAAAGGAGTCACTTCAATCAATCAATCAATTTTTTTTTTTATATAGCGCCAAATCACAACAAACAGTTGCCCCAAGGCGCTTTATATTGTAAGGCAAGGCCATACAATAATGATGTAAAACCCCAACGGTCAAAACGACCCCCTGTGAGCAAGCACTTGGCTACAGTGGGAAGGAAAAACTCCCTTTTAACAGGAAGAAACCTCCAGCAGAACCAGGCTCAGGGAGGGGCAGTCTTCTGCTGGGACTGGTTGGGGCTGAGGGAGAGAACCAGGAAAAAGACATGCTGTGGAGGGGAGCAGAGATCGATCACTAATGATTAAATGCAGAGTGGTGCATACAGAGCAAAAAGAGAAAGAAACAGTGCATCATGGGAACCCCCCAGCAGTCTACGTCTATAGCAGCATAACTAAGGGATGGTTCAGGGTCACCTGATCCAGCCCTAACTATAAGCTTTAGCAAAAAGGAAAGTTTTAAGCCTAATCTTAAAAGTAGAGAGGGTGTCTGTCTCCCTGATCTGAATTGGGAGCTGGTTCCACAGGAGAGGAGCCTGAAAGCTGAAGGCTCTGCCTCCCATTCTACTCTTACAAACCCTAGGAACTACAAGTAAGCCTGCAGTCTGAGAGCGAAGCGCTCTATTGGGGTGATATGGTACTACGAGGTCCCTAAGATAAGATGGGACCTGATTATTCAAAACCTTATAAGTAAGAAGAAGAATTTTAAATTCTATTCTAGAATTAACAGGAAGCCAATGAAGAGAGGCCAATATGGGTGAGATATGCTCTCTCCTTCTAGTCCCCGTCCGCACTCTAGCTGCAGCATTTTGAATTAACTGAAGGCTTTTTAGGGAACTTTTAGGACAACCTGATAATAATGAATTACAATAGTCCAGCCTAGAGGAAATAAATGCATGAATTAGTTTTTCAGCATCACTCTGAGACAAGACCTTTCTGATTTTAGAGATATTGCGTAAATGCAAAAAAGCAGTCCTACATATTTGTTTAATATGCGCTTTGAATGACATATCCTGATCAAAAATGACTCCAAGATTTCTCACAGTATTACTAGAGGTCAGGGTAATGCCATCCAGAGTAAGGATCTGGTTAGACACCATGTTTCTAAGATTTGTGGGGCCAAGTACAATAACTTCAGTTTTATCTGAGTTTAAAAGCAGGAAATTAGAGGTCATCCATGTCTTTATGTCTGTAAGACAATCCTGCAGTTTAGCTAATTGGTGTGTGTCGTCTGGCTTCATGGATAGATAAAGCTGGGTATCATCTGCGTAACAATGAAAATTTAAGCAATACCGTCTAATAATACTGCCTAAGGGAAGCATATATAAAGTGAATAAAATTGGTCCTAGCACAGAACCTTGTGGAACTCCATAATTAACTTTAGTCTGTGAAGAAGATTCCCCATTTACATGAACAAATTGTAATCTATTAGACAAATATGATTCAAACCACCGCAGCGCAGTGCCTTTAATACCTATGGCATGCTCTAATCTCTGTAATAAAATTTTATGGTCAACAGTATCAAAAGCAGCACTGAGGTCTAACAGAACAAGCACAGAGATGAGTCCACTGTCCGAGGCCATAAGAAGATCATTTGTAACCTTCACTAATGCTGTTTCTGTACTATGATGAATTCTAAAACCTGACTGAAACTCTTCAAATAGACCATTCCTCTGCAGATGATCAGTTAGCTGTTTTACAACTACCCTTTCAAGAATTTTTGAGAGAAAAGGAAGGTTGGAGATTGGCCTATAATTAGCTAAGATAGCTGGGTCAAGTGATGGCTTTTTAAGTAATGGTTTAATTACTGCCACCTTAAAAGCCTGTGGTACATAGCCAACTAACAAAGATAGATTGATCATATTTAAGATCGAAGCATT
This sequence comes from Thalassophryne amazonica, assembly GCF_902500255.1. Classification (NCBI taxonomy): domain Eukaryota; kingdom Metazoa; phylum Chordata; class Actinopteri; order Batrachoidiformes; family Batrachoididae; genus Thalassophryne; species Thalassophryne amazonica. Next base: position 60,254,239 of record NC_047116.1, on the reverse strand, counting down.
AAATAATGGTAGGGCTTCCTTGAGCAGCCTGGTAGGAATGGGGTCTAATAAACATGTTGATGGTTTGGATGAAGTAACTAATGAAAATAACTCAGACAGAACAATCGGAGAGAAAGAGTCTAACCAAATACCGGCATCACTGAAAGCAGCCAAAGATAACGATACGTCTTTGGGATGGTTATGAGTAATTTTTTCTCTAATAGTTAAAATTTTGTTAGCAAAGAAAGTCATGAACTCATTACTAGTTAAAGTTAATGGAATACTCAGCTCAATAGAGCTCTGACTCTTTGTCAGCCTGGCTACAGTGCTGAAAAGAAACCTGGGGTTGTTCTTATTTTCTTCAATTAGTGATGAGTAGAAAGATGTCCTAGCTTTACGGAGGGCTTTTTTATAGAGCAACAGACTCTTTTTCCAGGCTAAGTGAAGATCTTCTAAATTAGTGAGACGCCATTTCCTCTCCAACTTACGGGTTATCTGCTTTAAGCTACGAGTTTGAGAGTTATACCATGGAGTCAGACACTTCTGATTTAAAGCTCTCTTTTTCAGAGGAGCTACAGCATCCAAAGCTGTCTTCAATGAGGATGTAAAACTATTGACGAGATACTCTATCTCCCTTACAGAGTTTAGGTAGCTATTCTGCACTGTGTTGTTATATGGCATTAGAGAACATAAAGAAGGAATCATATCCTTAAACCTAGTTACAGCGCTTTCTGAAAGACTTCTAGTGTAATGAAACTTATTCCCTACTGCTGGGTAGTCCATCAGAGTAAATGTAAATGTTATTAAAAAATGATCAGACAGAAGGGAGTTTTCAGGGAATACTGTTAAGTCTTCTATTTCCATACCATAAGTCAGAACAAGATCTAAGATATGATTAAAGTGGTGGGTGGACTCATTTACTTTTTGAGCAAAGCCAATAGAGTCTAATAATAGATTAAATGCAGTGTTGAGGCTGTCATTCTCAGCATCTGTGTGGATGTTAAAATCGCCCACTATAATTATCTTATCTGAGCTAAGCACTAAGTCAGACAAAAGGTCTGAAAATTCACAGAGAAACTCACAGTAACAACCAGGTGGACGATAGATAATAACAAATAAAACTGGTTTTTGGGACTTCCAATTTGGATGGACAAGACTAAGAGACAAGCTTTCAAATGAATTAAAGCTCTGTCTGGGTTTTTGATTAATTAATAAGCTGGAATGGAAGATTGCTGCTAATCCACCGCCCCGGCCCGTGCTACGAGCATTCTGACAGTTAGTGTGACTCGGGGGTGTTGACTCATTTAAACTAACATATTCATCCTGCTGTAACCAGGTTTCTGTTAGGCAGAATAAATCAATATGTTGATCAATTATTATATCATTTACCAACAGGGACTTAGAAGAGAGAGACCTAATGTTTAATAGACCACATTTAACTGTTTTAGTCTGTGGTGCAGTTGAAGGTGCTATATTATTTTTTCTTTTTGAATTTTTATGCTTAAATAGATTTTTGCTGGTTATTGGTAGTCTGGGAGCAGGCACCGTCTCTACGGGGATGGGGTAATGAGGGGATGGCAGGGGGAGTGAAGCTGCAGAGAGGTGTGTAAGACTACAACTCTGCTTCCTGGTCCCAACCCTGGATAGTCACGGTTTGGAGGATTTAAGAAAATTAGCCAGATTTCTAGAAATGAGAGCTGCTCCATCCAAAGTGGGATGGATGCCGTCTCTCCTAACAAGACCAGGTTTTCCCCAGAAGCTTTGCCAATTATCTATGAAGCCCACCTCATTTTTTGGACACCACTCAGACAGCCAGCAATTCAAGGAGAACATGCGGCTAAACATGTCACTCCCGGTCTGATTGGGGAGGGGCCCAGAGAAAACTACAGAGTCCGACATTGTTTTTGCAAAGTTACACACCGATTTAATGTTAATTTTAGTGACCTCCGATTGGCGTAACCGGGTGTCATTACTGCCGACGTGAATTACAATCTTACCAAATTTACGCTTAGCCTTAACCAGCAGTTTCAAATTTCCTTCAATGTCGCCTGCTCTGGCCCCCGGAAGACAATTGACTATGGTTGCTGGTGTCGCTAACTTCACATTTCTCAAAACAGAGTCGCCAATAACCAGAGTTTGATCCTCGGCGGGTGTGTCGTCGAGTGGGGAAAAACGGTTAGAAATGTGAACGGGTTGGCGGTGTACACGGGGCTTCTGTTTAGGGCTACGCTTCCTCCTCACAGTCACCCAGTCAGCCTGCTTTCCTGGCTGCTCGGGATCTGCCAGGGGGGAACTAACGGCGGCTAAGCTACCTTGGTCCGCACCGACTACAGGGGCCTGGCTAGCTGTAGAATTTTCCACGGTGCGGAGCCGAGTCTCCAATTCGCTCAGCCTGGCCTCCAAAGCTACGAATAAGCTACACTTATTACAAGTACCATTACTGCTAAAGGAGGCCGAGGAATAACTAAACATTTCACACCCAGAGCAGAAAAGTGCGGGAGTGACAGGAGAAGCCGCCATGCTAAATCGGCTAAGAGCTAGTAGCTACGCTAAGCTAGCGGATTCCTAAAAACACGCAAAGTGAATAATGTGTAAATAATTTAGAGGTGATTCAGCAGAAGGAGTGCTTTAGTTAAGGCACGTAAAGATTACACTGGGAAACAAATCGTAATCTAGATAACTAGATCAATCTAACTGCGCAGATTAAACAGCTAACAGATACAGAAAAACACCGCTGTGCTCCGGAACAGGAAGTGATACAATACCGCAGTGAGAGCCAACCACCAGTCAACCACTTCAGTACAATTCTGTGAATGTTCTTCAGTGGACCAGCCAATTGAACATCTCTGGAGTGATCTGAAAATGGCTGTGCACCGATGCTCCACATCCAACCTGATGGAGCTTGAGAGGTGCTGCAAAGAAGAATGGGCAAAACTGCCCAAAGTTAGGTGCGACAAGCTTGTGGCATCATGTTCAAGAAGACTTGAGGCTGTAAATGCTGTCAAAGGTGCATCAACAAAGTATTAAGCAAAGGATGTGAATACTTATGTACATGCGATTTCTTAGTTTTTTTTTATTTTTAATAAATTTCCAAAAACAAATAAATAAATAAATAAATAATTCATGTTTTCATTATGGGGTGTTGTGAGTAGAATGTTGAGGGAAGAAATGAATTTACTTCATTTTGGAATAAGGTTGTAACATAACAACATGTGGGAAAAGTGAAGTGCTGTGACTATATTCCGGATGCACCGTGCACGTAAACAGGGTAAAATGGCAGAATCCATAAGTGGACCTTTCTGATGTTGTTTCAGGTATCTTGGAACCAGCCTGGTGTTTTTTCTTTGTTAGTTTTTTGTGCAGTTTCCTTTTTCTCTTTGCCTATAAATGTTGAGCCAAATTGAAGAATAGAAAGGATGTGTGGGAAGTTGGTTTATATATATACGAGGTCTGTTAGAAAAGTATCGGACCTTTTTATTTTTTTCAAAAACCTGATGAATTTGAATCACGTGTGCTTGCATGAGCAAACCTTGAACCTTCGTGCGCATGCGTGAACTTTTTCACGCCTGTCGATTGCATCATTTCCTGGTAAGCAGCCTTTGTGTGGGATGTGTGCTGTGCGCTCGGCGGATTTTTATTTCAAAGAAAAAGACGGAATGACTGCAGCAGTGCCGCATCAAATTTTGCCAGAAACTGGGCGACAGCCAGGTGGAAACCATTCGGATGATTCAGACAGCTTTCGTTGACGATGCTTTGGGCATCACACAGATTAAGGAGCGGTACAACCCATTTAAAGACGTCCGCACAACGGTGGAGAGCGAGCCACGCTCCGGTCAGCCATCAACATGCTGAAATGACCAGATCATTTCCAAAGTGAACGCTGTGGTGATGCGGAACTGTCGTGTGACTGTCCGAGAAATTGCAGAAGAGGTGGACATCAGCACTTTTTCAGCACATTCCACTGTGACAGAAGATTTATTTATATATATATAAATATAATATATATATATTTATTTTTTTTCTCTGCTCCCCTCCACATCATGTCTTTTTCCTGGTTCTCTCCCTCAGCCCCAACCAGTCCCAGCAGAAGACTGCCCCTCCCTGAGCCTGGTACTGCTGGAGGTTTCTTCCTGTTAAAAGGGAGTTTTTCCTTCCCACTCTCGCCAAGTGCTTGCTCACAGGGGGTCGTTTTGACCGTTGGGGTTTTTCTGTAATTATTGTATGGCTTTTGCCTTATAATATAAAGGCAACTGTTTGTTGTGATTTGGCGCTATATAAATAAAATTGATTTGATTTGATTTGACTTGATTATCGTGTGAATTTCTGTCTCAATATTAAGAGAATTAAAAAAAATCGTAAATGTTGAAGTGAGAGCAAAACAATATGCATATCTATAGTTGTTTTTTTCTTTCTGTACCTGTCACAGCTGAGCAGATTGTGACACATTTCTCCCTCACTGACTCTTCTCATTTGTTGAACATGTGATTAATTAGACACAGAGAGACATGCTATTTTATTTTGATGGTGATTATGATGCAGAAAACTTTTTTTTTAACTCCACAAATAAAAATCTTTGAATGTGTCAGAAGACTCAGACATGCACACATCATGTGATCCCTTTGAAATGGGCGCCTGTGCACACAGTGTGTGTGAGTTGTTGAGGTGTGTGCACAGTCATGTGTGTTTGTCAGAATACTTTTCACTGTGTCTCTCAGACAGGCTCATTAGCTGGTGGAATCACAGCGGTAGGTACTGAGAGGGTTCGCCGTCCCTCTGGAGACAAAAACTGAACAGATGTTTACGGCAAAGAAACAGGACACAACTCACAGCCGACAAGCGTGTACACAGAAACATATATGCAATCACTTGTGTACACAAATTAGAGGCAAAAACAAAGGAGTTGTGGATTCTCTGTCTGCGTCGCTGTCATTCACATCTGAATTATGTTTATGTTATCTTGCAAAAAATACAAAGAAGTGAGTTTTTGTGACTTTGTGAAATGACCTGTATGCAGAACAAAACGAGGCTGCATTTGTGATCACACAACATAAATGTGATTGTCAAATTTATTGCTATATATATCTATCTATGAAGCAAGAACCGTCTGTGCTCTCTGTCAGATCGACGTCAGCTTGCGGATATGGCTTGCGCATGGCACGATGATCAATCAATCAATCAATTTTTTTTTATATAGCGCCAAATCACAACAAACAGTTGCCCCAAGGCGCCTTATATTGTAAGGCAAGGCCATACAATAATTATGTAAAACCCCAACGGTCAAAATGACCCCCTGTGAGCAAGCACTTGGCGACAGTGGGAAGGAAAAACTCCCTTTTAACAGGAAGAAACCTCCAGCAGAACCAGGCTCAGGGAGGGGCAGTCTTCTGCTGGGGCTGGTTGGGGCTGAGGGAGAGAACCAGGAAAAAGACATGCTGTGGAGGGGAGCAGCGATCGATCACTAATGATTAAATGCAGAGTGGTGCATACAGAGCAAAAACAGAAAGAAACAGTGCATCATGGGAACCCCCCAGCAGTCTACGTCTATAGCAGCATAACTAAGGGATGGTTCAGGGTCACCTGATCCAGCCCTAACTATAAGCTTTAGCAAAAAGGAAAGTTTTAAGCCTAATCTTAAAAGTAGAGAGGGTGTCTGTCTCCCTGATCTGAATTGGGAGCTGGTTCCACAGGAGAGGAGCCTGTAAGCTGAAGGCTCTGCCTCCCATTCTACTCTTACAAACCCTAGGAACTACAAGTAAGCCTGCAGTCTGAGAGCGAGGCACTCTATTGGGGTGATATGGTACTACGAGGTCCCTAAGATAAGATGGGACCTGATTATTCAAAACCTTATAAGTAAGAAGAAGAATTTTAAATTCTATTCTAGAATTAACAGGAAGCCAATGAAGAGAGGCCAATATGGGTGAGATATGCTCTCTCCTTCTAGTCCCCGTTAGTACTCTAGCTGCAGCATTTTGAATTAACTGAAGGCTTTTTAGGGAACTTTTAGGACAACCTGATAAAAATGAATTACAATAGTCCAGCCTAGGGGAAATAAATGCATGAATTAGTTTTTCAGCATCACTCTGAGACAAGACCTTTCTAATTTTAGAGATATTGCGTAAATGCAAAAAAGCAGTCCTACATATTTGTTTAATATGCGCTTTGAATGACATATCCTGATCAAAAATGACTCCAAGATTTCTCACAGTATTACTAGAGGTCAGGGTAATGCCATCCAGAGTAAGGATCTGGTTAGACACCATGTTTCTAAGATTTGTGGGGCCAAGTACAATAACTTCAGTTTTATCTGAGTTTAAAAGCAGGAAATTAGAGGTCATCCATGTCTTTATGTCTGTAAGACAATCCTGCAGTTTAGCTAATTGGTGTGTGTCCTCTGGCTTCATGGATAGATAAAGCTGGGTATCATCTGCGTAACAATGAAAATTTAAGCAATACCGTCTACTAATACTGCCTAAGGGAAGCATGTATAAAGTGAATAAAATTGGTCCTAGCACAGAACCTTGTGGAACTCCATAATTAACTTTAGTCTGTGAAGAAGATTCCCCATTTACATGAACAAATTGTAATCTATTAGACAAATATGATTCAAACCACCGCAGCGCAGTGCCTTTAATACCTACGGCATGCTCTAATCTCTGTAATAAAATTTTATGGTCAACAGTATCAAAAGCAGCACTGAGGTCTAACAGAACAAGCACAGAGATGAGTCCACTGTCCGAGGCCATAAGAAGATCATTTGTAACCTTCACTAATGCTGTTTCTGTACTATGATGAATTCTAAAACCTGACTGAAACTCTTCAAATAGACCATTCCTCTGCAGATGATCAGTTAGCTGTTTTACAACTACCCTTTCAAGAATTTTTGAGAGAAAAGGAAGGTTGGAGATTGGCCTATAATTAGCTAAGATAGCTGGGTCAAGTGATGGCTTTTTAAGTAATGGTTTAATTACTGCCACCTTAAAAGCCTGTGGTACATAGCCAACTAACAAAGATAGATTGATCATATTTAAGATCGAAGAATTAAATAATGGTAGGGCTTCCTTGAGCAGCCTGGTAGGAATGGGGTCTAATAAACATGTTGATGGTTTGGATGAAGTAACTAATGAAAATAACTCAGACAGAACAATCGGAGAGAAAGAGTCTAACCAAATACCGGCATCACTGAAAGCAGCCAAAGATAACGATACGTCTTTGGGATGGTTATGAGTAATTTTTTCTCTAATAGTTAAAATTTTGTTAGCAAAGAAAGTCATGAAGTCATTACTACTCAGCTCAATAGAGCTCTGACTCTTTGTCAGCCTGGCTACAGTGCTGAAAAGAAACCTGGGGTTGTTCTTATTTTCTTCAATTAGTGATGAGTAGAAAGATGTCCTAGCTTTACGGAGGGCTTTTTTTATAGAGCAACAGACTCTTTTTCCAGGCTAAGTGAAGATCTTCTAAATTAGTGAGACGCCATTTCCTCTCCAACTTACGGGTTATCTGCTTTAAGCTACGAGTTTGTGAGTTATACCACGGAGTCAGGCACTTCTGATTTAAAGCTCTCTTTTTCAGAGGAGCTACAGCATCCAAAGTTGTCTTCAATGAGGATGTAAAACTATTGACGAGATACTCTATCTCACTTACAGAGTTTAGGTAGCTACTGTGCACTGTGTTGTTATATGGCATTAGAGAACATAAAGAAGGAATCATATCCTTAAACCTAGTTACAGCGCTTTCTGAAAGACTTCTAGTGTAATGAAACTTATTCCCCACTGCTGGGTAGTCCATCAGAGTAAATGTAAATGTTATTAAGAAATGATCAGACAGAAGGGAGTTTTCAGGGAATACTGTTAAGTCTTCTATTTCCATACCATAAGTCAGAACAAGATCTAAGATATGATTAAAGTGGTGGGTGGACTCATTTACATTTGAGCAAAGCCAATAGAGTCTAATAATAGATTAAATGCAGTGTTGAGGCTGTCATTCTCAGCATCTGTGTGGATGTTAAAATCGCCCACTATAATTATCTTATCTGAGCTAAGCACTACGTCAGACAAAAGGTCTGAAAATTCACAGAGAAACTCACAGTAACGACCAGGTGGACGATAGATAATAACAAATAAAACTGGTTTTTGGGACTTCCAATTTGGATGGACAAGACTAAGAGTTAAGCTTTCAAATGAATTAAAGCTCTGTCTGAGTTTTTGATTAATTAATAAGCTGGAATGGAAGATTGCTGCTAATCCTCCGCCCCGGCCCGTGCTACGAGCATTCTGACAGTTAGTGTGACTCGGGGGTGTTGACTCATTTAAACTAACATATTCATCCTGCTGTAACCAGGTTTCTGTAAGGCAGAATAAATCAATATGTTGATCAATTATTATATCATTTACTAACAGGGACTTAGAAGAGAGAGACCTAATGTTTAATAGACCACATTTAACTGTTTTAGTCTGTGGTGCAGTTGAAGGTGCTATATTATTTTTTCTTTTTGAATTTTTATGCTTAAATAGATTTTTGCTGGTTATTGGTGGTCTGGGAGCAGGCACCGTCTCTACGGGGATGGGGTAATGAGGGGATGGCAGGGGGAGAGAAGCTGCAGAGAGGTGTGTAAGACTACAACTCTGCTTCCTGGTCCCAACCCTGGATAGTCACGGTTTGGAGGATTTAAGAAAATTGGCCAGATTTCTAGAAATGAGAGCTGCTCCATCCAAAGTGGGATGGATGCCGTCTCTCCTAACAAGACCAGGTTGTCCCCAGAAGCTTTGCCAGTTATCTATGAAGCCCACCTCATGTGCATCCTTTATTATGAAAATTTTTGGGATTCATTTTCAAAACCCTTATTTTGAACTCTTTATTTTGATTAACATTGTAACATTGTAAAAAATGAGGTGGGCTTCATAGATAATTGGCAAAGCTTCTGGGGAAAACCTGGTCTTGTTAGGAGAGACGGCATCCATCCCACTTTGGATGGAGCAGCTCTCATTTCTAGAAATCTGGCCAATTTTCTTAAATCCTCCAAACCATGACTATCCAGGGTTGGGACCAGGAAGCAGAGTTGTAGTCTTACACACCTCTCTGCAGCTTCTCTCCCCCTGCCATCCCCTCATTACCCCATCCCCGTAGAGACGGTGCCTGCTCCCAGACTACCAATAACCAGCAAAAATCTATTTAAGCATAAACATTCAAAAAGAAAACATAATATAGCACCTTCAACTGCACCACAGACTAAAACAGTTAAATATGGTCTATTAAACATTAGGTCTCTCTCTTCTAAGTCCCTGTTGGTAAATGATATAATAATTGATCAACATATTGATTTATTCTGCCTTACAGAAACCTGGTTACAGCAGGATGAATATGTTAGTTTAAATGAGTCAACACCCCCGAGTCACACTAACTGTCAGAATGCTCGTAGCACGGGCCGGGGCGGAGGATTAGCAGCAATCTTCCATTCCAGCTTATTAATTAATCAAAAACCCAGACAGAGCTTTAATTCATTTGAAAGCTTGACTCTTAGTCTTGTCCATCCAAATTGGAAGTCCCAAAAACCAGTTTTATTTGTTATTATCTATCGTCCACCTGGTCGTTACTGTGAGTTTCTCTGTGAATTTTCAGACCTTTTGTCTGACTTAGTGCTTAGCTCAGATAAGATCATTATAGTGGGCGATTTTAACATCCACACAGATGCTGAGAATGACAGCCTCAACACTGCATTTAATCTATTATTAGACTCTATTGGCTTTGCTCAAAAAGTAAATGAGTCCACCCACCACTTTAATCATATCTTAGATCTTGTTCTGACTTATGGTATGGAAATAGAAGACTTAACAGTATTCCCTGAAAACTCCCTTCTGTCTGATCATTTCTTAATAACATTTACATTTACTCTGATGGACTACCCAGCAGTGGGGAATAAGTTTCATTACACTAGAAGTCTTTCAGAAAGCGCTGTAACTAGGTTTAAGGATATGATTCCTTCTTTATGTTCTCTAATGCCATATACCAACACAGTGCAGAGTAGCTACCTAAACTCTGTAAGTGAGATAGAGTATCTCGTCAATAGTTTTACATCCTCATTGAAGACAACTTTGGATGCTGTAGCTCCTCTAAAAAAGAGAGCTTTAAATCAGAAGTGCCTGACTCCGTGGTATAACTCACAAACTCGTAGCTTAAAGCAGATAACCCGTAAGTTGGAGAGGAAATGGCGTCTCACTAATTTAGAAGATCTTCACTTAGCCTGGAAAAAGAGTCTTGCTCTATAAAAAAGCCCTCCGTAAAGCTAGGACATCTTTCTACTCATCACTAATTGAAGAAAATAAGAACAACCCCAGGTTTCTTTTCAGCACTGTAGCCAGGCTGACAAAGAGTCAGAGCTCTATTGAGCTGAGTATTCCATTAACTTTAACTAGTAATGACTTCATGACTTTCTTTGCTAACAAAATTTTAACTATTAGAGAAAAAATTACTCATAACCATCCCAAAGACGTATCGTTATCGTTGGCTGCTTTCAGTGATGCCGGTATTTGGTTAGACTCTTTCTCTCCTATTGTTCTGTCTGAGTTATTTTCATTAGTTACTTCATCCAAACCATCAACATGTTTATTAGACCCCATTCCTACCAGGCTGCTCAAGGAAGCCCTACCATTATTTAATTCTTCGATCTTAAATATGATCAATCTATCTTTGTTAGTTGGCTATGTACCACAGGCTTTTAAGGTGGCAGTAATTAAACCATTACTTAAAAAGCCATCACTTGACCCAGCTATCTTAGCTAATTATAGGCCAATCTCCAACCTTCCTTTTCTCTCAAAAATTCTTGAAAGGGTAGTTGTAAAACAGCTAACTGATCATCTGCAGAGGAATGGTCTATTTGAAGAGTTTCAGTCAGGTTTTAGAATTCATCATAGTACAGAAACAGCATTAGTGAAGGTTACAAATGATCTTCTTATGGCCTCGGACAGTGGACTCATCTCTGTGCTTGTTCTGTTAGACCTCAGTGCTGCTTTTGATACTGTTGACCATAAAATTTTATTACAGAGATTAGAGCATGCCATAGGTATTAAAGGCACTGCGCTGCGGTGGTTTGTATCATATTTGTCTAATAGATTACAATTTGTTCATGTAAATGGGGAATCTTCTTCACAGACTAAAGTTAATTATGGAGTTCCACAAGGTTCTGTGCTAGGACCAATTTTATTCACTTTATACATGCTTCCCTTAGGCAGTATTATTAGACGGTATTGCTTAAATTTTCATTGTTATGCAGATGATACCCAGCTTTATCTATCCATGAAGCCAGAGGACACACACCAATTAGCTAAACTGCAGGATTGTCTTACAGACATAAAGACATGGATGACCTCTAATTTCCTGCTTTTAAACTCAGATAAAACTGAAGTTATTGTACTTGGCCCCACAAATCTTAGAAACATGGTGTCTAACCAGATCCTTACTGTGGATGGCATTACCCTGACCTCTAGTAATACTGTGAGAAATCTTGGAGTCATTTTTGATCAGGATATGTCATTCAAAGCGCATATTAAACAAATATGTAGGACTGCTTTTTTGCATTTACGCAATATCTCTAAAATCAGAAAGGTCTTGTCTCAGAGTGATGCTGAAAAACTAATTCATGCATTTATTTCCTCTAGGCTGGACTATTGTAATTCATTATTATCAGGTTGTCCTAAAAGTTCCCTAAAAAGCCTTCAGTTAATTCAAAATGCTGCAGCTAGAGTACTGACGGGGACTAGAAGGAGAGAGCATATCTCACCCATATTGGTCTCTCTTCATTGGCTTCCTGTTAATTCTAGAATAGAATTTAAAATTCTTCTTCTTACTTATAAGGTTTTGAATAATCAGGTCCCATCTTATCTTAAGGACCTCATAGTACCATATCACTCCAATAGAGCGCTTCGCTCTCAGACTGCAGGCTTACTTGTAGTTCCTAGGGTTTGTAAGAGTAGAATGGGAGGCAGAGCCTTCAGCTTTCAGGCTCCTCTCCTGTGGAACCAGCTCCCAATTCAGATCAGGGAGACAGACACCCTCTCTACTTTTAAGATTAGGCTTAAAACTTTCCTTTTTGCTAAAGCTTATAGTTAGGGCTGGATCAGGTGACCCTGAACCATCCCTTAGTTATGCTGCTATAGACATAGACTGCTGGGGGGTTCCCATGATGCACTGTTTCTTTCTCTTTTTGCTCTGTATGCACCACTCTGCATTTAATCATTAGTGATCGATCTCTGCTCCCCTCCACAGCATGTCTTTTTCCTGGTTCTCTACCTCAGCCCCAACCAGTCCCAGCAGAAGACTGCCCCTCCCTGAGCCTGGTTCTGCTGGAGGTTTCTTCTTGTTAAAAGGGAGTTTTTCCTTCCCACTGTAGCCAAGTGCTTGCTCACAGGGGGTCGTTTTGACCGTTGGGGTTTTACATAATTATTGTATGGCCTTGCCTTACAATATAAAGCGCCTTGGGGCAACTGTTTGTTGTGATTTGGCGCTATATAAAAAAAATTGATTGATTGATTGATTCGTACTTTGAAGATGGCGTGGCTCGGTGATGTTACTGGTAGCAAAATTAAACAGCATCAGTTCATGTGGCTCGCACCATTTCACAATAAAATGTTTAATGCCAGCATCCAGGCAAATACTTTTACTGTGAAAGGCATGCTGTCAGTGTTCCTTGTGACTGAGTTTAACTTGACAATACCAAGGAGACATTCGCTAAAAGCCGTTTTTTACAACACCAACAAATTTCCCACAATTTGTACGTGTCAGTAAGTACATAAGCTGAATAAAATATATTTTCCCCCCAATTTATGTGTTTCACTAAGTACATAAGCTGAATAAAATCTTATATTTGCTATGAGTTCAAGTTTCAAATATTCTAAATGTTCTGTTTAATTTTGTCGGAGTCTCTTCCAATAACCTGTTTAACATGAATCCTTTTATTTTCATATAATTGATAATAAAACTGATTTCTTTGAACAATATGAAATACTATATTCAAATAGTAATACAATATAAAATAAGTGCACCTCTTTCTACATCCCACCTTGAAACACAGCCTCATACGACCATCCATGAGAGATCTACTTAAGTTCCCAATTTTCTACAGGAATACAAACTTCCCACTGGCAGTGCACTGGTGAATTTTAAATGCTGGTCACAGGTGCATGATGACAGTATTCCATCCATTTTCTATACCTGCTTACTCCAATTAAGGGTCAAGTGGGTTCCAGCACCCCCAGTGGTCATAGGGTGTGAGACAGGGTACATCCTGGACAGGATGCAAGTTTGTTGCAGAGACACATGGAGACTGACAAACACACTCCTACAGTCAATTTTAAAGTTTCACGATGACAGTATCGGTTTTCCAAATTATACATCTAAACTGTGCAGGGAATTTGCCAGGCAGGTCCTTCTATGCACGAAGAAGTCATCACAGCTCATCTGTAGACTCCACCATAAGTTGCTGGGCAGCATAGCCGTCCTATACACACTTTGAATACTGTGTGAAGTAGAAGCAACATCTTTGATCAGGAATTGCGTTCCAGCTTCTCCGTCAAAAGTGCCAACCTTCAGTGATGCCACATGCTAACGATGGAACGTAGATGGACACTGTCATCACATAATTTTCAGTAACAAGTTATAACTTTCTAAAACACTTATGAGAGTCTTTATTTGCAGTAATTATTCAGAGATGATTATAATATCAAAAAACAGAGTGAGTTTAAATGTACAGAAAAAAATGTTAATATATATTTACTGCTTGCACGTTGTTAGACAGAAAGTCTGGAACCTCATTTATCAACCGTTCGTACGCACAGATTTGTGCTTAAACCGTGTGTACAAACATATTTACACAAAGTACTGAATTTTTTTCAACTTGTATTTAGATTTAGAAAAGTATGAAAATATACACAGTTCTCACCGTGCGTATGCACAGCATCTAGTGGTAGAACAGGGAAACTGCAACTGGAAAGTATGGCTGCCATCACAACGTTGTGACATCCTATAAGTACGATCAGTGGTGGGCACAGCTAACCAAAAAGTTAGCTTCAATAACTGCTAAACAGGTAACTGAAAAGTTAACTTTAATAATGCTAAACCGATAAACCACTAAAAAATTTAGGAGTAGCTACAGCTAACCTATAACTTTCAGTATTGCCTCCAGTACAGTCAACTACTGACAGGCTGGTTTTGAGTTTAAATGTTGCCAATGCTTCTTATTAGAATCAAAGACAATCACAAACCCAACACAACCAACAAGCCAGTGCTTCAGTCGTTGTGTGACCTGCACACTGCTATAAGGAAGCGTAATTTCCATTCACAAGATACAACAGTTCAGCCGTGAGGCCAAAGTCCTCAGAAGGAAACCAGGTTTGACTTATGGTTTTGATTTATAAACCAAATTTATCCGGATAGTTTCACTACATTCATGTCAAGTCTGTCATTTGTACATTTGTACAAGTGAAAATATAATACATATCTTTTAATTTTAAAATAATGCACTAATTCTTACGTTTTGAACATTAACACACACAGATGCCAAACTGCATTATGGGTAAAGTGAGCCTCAAGTTCAATTCAATTTATTCACTTTATATAGCGCCAAATCATAACAGAGTAGCCTCAAGGCACTTCACACAAAACAATTCAGAAAACAAAATAAAATGAATTAAAAGATTAAAAAGCATATTAAAAGAGTAAAAAAGTAAAAAAGCAGAGTAACATAATATGCCAGTATGTAATATGCCATCCAGTAGCTGGGTCAAAATGCATAGAACACTGCCTTCTACTGGATTGCAGCTGTGCTGCAGGAGGCTGGAAGATCCGCCCAGGTAGGTGGAGACAAGCCAACACAGTAAGGGAGGGGGAGAGGAGGCTGAGGATTGTGACATCATGTTTACAATTAGCCTGATGCATTGCTACACTACAAAGTGTAGTTTAACTCTTTATTCTGATTATTGAGTGAAGGTGATGTTTCTGTGTGATGCAGTTATTTTCACTTTTAATTTCCAATTTTTAGAATGTAATGGTAGCCCTGGGCCTGTGTGTGTGTATGTTTGTGCGTGTGTGTGTTTGTGCGTGTGTGTGTGTTTGTGAGTGTGTGTGTGGAGGTAGGGGGAGAGGCAGGTGTTTTTTTTATAATAATCTGAGGTAAAATTAGAGCATTTGGAGTCTTTCCATTAAATGTCACAGAGTCTGAAACCAAGCTGGGTCATGCCATAATACCTCTGAGGTCATTTCCAAGACATCGAGACATTAGGTCTTATCTCACTGGGCTGCGACAGCCTGCAAAAGGCAATTGTGCTTAAAATTACTTGATTTCGCATGACGTTCGCAAGGCGAGGTTCTTCCCTCGCTTCAGTTGCATCGTGTCACCGGCGTCACACCTGGCGAGGTGACAAGTCTCCTCCCAGTTTGCTCCCAAAGCCATCACTGCAGCTTCAAACATGAGACTCATGAGCGAGGGGAGGTGAGGGGGGCTGAGCCACACACATGACCTGTAGGGGAGCACATCACAGTTGCGGAGATGATCGGAGAGGAAAAACCACTTCTGGAAGTGGCGGAATTGCTGCCTGTTTTTTATTGATGTGCACAATTCTGCAGGAGTGCAGCGTGCAGCACTATGTTGCATTTCATCTTTTTTTTATCTGGCGCACTCTCTCTGTCTGTCTTTTTCCCTCTCTCTCTCTCTCTCTCTCTCTCTCTCTCTCTCTCTCTCTCTCTCTCTTGCTCTCTCTCTCTGCGGACATGCAGTGTGAATTCTTTGATTTGCTTGTTGTGAGGGATGCACGAACAGGGAGGAAATATGACGTCACACTTTCATTAAAGGTACACATTGCTCATATCCAGCTCCAACAGCAGTCATATTTGTCTTTAAACTGAGAAAATCTTTCTGCTAAATACTGTACTGTGACAATACGATGTCATTTGTCCATTAGAGCCAAAATGCAGGACATATCTGTGTCAAATCAACATGCAAATCCACCTTGGATCTGCTGTGGACACCCTGAGTGGAACCCCCCCCCAAGGAAACAGCTGGAGAAATTTACAGTGTTTTGCAGGATAAATCAAATCAAATCAGCATGTTTGGTCACTACTTCGTGTCTCTGCTCTTCAACAGTCACACCCAGTGAGATAGGAACCTAACTGGTGATACAGGAACATTACCGTGACACATGTTGTACTGAAACAAATCAATCAAACTTTGGTTCTGTCAACCTCAGAGGAAAAGCTCATGGTGACACTGTGAGGTATCATGAAACAATAATAATGCAACAGGTATACAATAATATATATAATAATAACCATGAGCTGGCTACGCCCTGCAAATGCCCAACAACCCTCATTTGTAGTTAATGTTATTGTAGGGTAAATGGTTGTTCTTTGTTTGATGAGCGATAATGAATATGGATTGTATGTGTTTGTGTAGTGTGACTGATAATAATGATAATAGCATGATTTTATTCTGGGCTCTGCAGTTTATCATGGGCCTTCCATCTATGGTTAGCAGCCAACCATTTCATTAAGCCTCAGGATGCTAATGAAATGGTAATAATCATTTCATGATAAACCACAGCGCCTTCCGAAATCATGTCATTGTATAATTAACGAGTCATCTTAATTATTTGCCCCATAGTGGATGTACTTTTAATCTATGATATAGATTATATGCAAAGTACTTAGAGTATACCAGTATTTATGTACTCAAAAAAGTACCTCTGTTGTTTTTTTTTGCAGCAGCAGCAGTACCTCTACAGCATCGCCCTTTAATCAATCAATCAATCAATCAATCAATCACTCAATCAATTTTTTTTTATGTAGCGCCAAATCACAACAAACAGTTGCCCCAAGGCGCTTTATATTGTAAGGCAAGGCCATACAATAATTATGTAAAACCCCAACGACCCCCTGTGAGCAAGCACTTGGCTACAACCTGATAATAATGAATTACAATAGTCCAGCCTAGAGGAAATAAATGCATGAATTAGTTTTTCAGCATCACTCTGAGACAAGACCTTTCTGATTTTAGAGATATTGCGTAAATGCAAAAAAGCAGTCCTACATATTTGTTTAATATGCGCTTTGAATGACATATCCTGATCAAAAATGACTCCAAGATTTCTCACAGTATTACTAGAGGTCAGGGTAATGCCATCCAGAGTAAGGATCTGGTTAGACACCATGTTTCTAAGATTTGTGGGGCCAAGTACAATAACTTCAGTTTTATCTGAGTTTAAAAGCAGGAAATTAGAGGTCATCCATGTCTTTATGTCTGTAAGACAATCCTGCAGTTTAGCTAATTGGTGTGTGTCCTCTGGCTTCATGGATAGATAAAGCTGGGTATCATCTGCGTAACAATGAAAATTTAAGCAATACCGTCTAATAATACTACCTAAGGGAAGCATGTATAAAGTGAATAAAATTGGTCCTAGCACAGAACCTTGTGGAACTCCATAATTAACTTTACTCTGTGAAGAAGATTCCCCATTTACATGAACAAATTGTAATCTATTAGACAAATATGATTCAAACCACCGCAGCGCAGTGCCTTTAATACCTATGGCATGCTCTAATCTCTGTAATAAAATTTTATGGTCAACAGTATCAAAAGCAGCACTGAGGTCTAACAGAACAAGCACAGAGATGAGTCCACTGTCCGAGGCCATAAGAAGATCATTTGTAACCTTCACTAATGCTGTTTCTGTACTATGATGAATTCTAAAACCTGACTGAAACTCTTCAAATAGACCATTCCTCTGCAGATGATCAGTTAGCTGTTTTACAACTACCCTTTCAAGAATTTTTGAGAGAAAAGGAAGGTTGGAGATTGGCCTATAATTAGCTAAGATAGCTGGGTCAAGTGATGGCTTTTTAAGTAATGGTTTAATTACTGCCACCTTAAAAGCCTGTGGTACATAGCCAACTAACAAAGATAGATTGATCATATTTAAGATCGAAGCATTAAATAATGGTAGGGCTTCCTTGAGCAGCCTGGTAGGAATGGGGTCTAATAAACATGTTGATGGTTTGGATGAAGTAACTAATGAAAATAACTCAGATAGAACAATCGGAGAGAAAGAGTCTAACCAAATACCGGCATCACTGAAAGCAGCCAAAGATAACGATACGTCTTTGGGATGGTTATGAGTAATTTTTTCTCTAATAGTTAAAATTTTGTTAGCAAAGAAAGTCATGAAGTCATTACTAGTTAAAGTTAATGGAATACTCAGCTCAATAGAGCTCTGACTCTTTGTCAGCCTGGCTACAGTGCTGAAAAGAAACCTGGGGTTGTTCTTATTTTCTTCAATTAGTGATGAGTAGAAAGATGTCCTAGCTTTACGGAGGGCTTTTTTATAGAGCAACAGACTCTTTTTCCAGGCTAAGTGAAGATCTTCTAAATTAGTGAGACGCCATTTCCTCTCCAACTTACGGGTTATCTGCTTTAAGCTACGAGTTTGTGAGTTATACCACGGAGTCAGGCACTTCTGATTTAAAGCTCTCTTTTTCAGAGGAGCTACAGCATCCAAAGTTGTCTTCAATGAGGATGTAAAACTATTGACGAGATACTCTATCTCACTTACAGAGTTTAGGTAGCTACTGTGCACTGTGTTGTTATATGGCATTAGAGAACATAAAGAAGGAATCATATCCTTAAACCTAGTTACAGTGCTTTCTGAAAGACTTCTAGTGTAATGAAACTTATTCCCCACTGCTGGGTAGTCCATCAGAGTAAATGTAAATGTTATTAAGAAATGATCAGACAGAAGGGAGTTTTCAGGGAATACTGTTAAGTCTTCTATTTCCATACCATAAGTCAGAACAAGATCTAAGATATGATTAAAGTGGTGGGTGGACTCATTTACATTTTGAGCAAAGCCAATAGAGTCTAATAATAGATTAAATGCAGTGTTGAGGCTGTCATTCTCAGCATCTGTGTGGATGTTAAAATCGCCCACTATAATTATCTTATCTGAGCTAAGCACTAAGTCAGACAAAAGGTCTGAAAATTCACAGAGAAACTCACAGTAACGACCAGGTGGACGATAGATAATAACAAATAAAACTGTTTTTTGGGACTTCCAATTTGGATGGACAAGACTAAGAGTCAAGCTTTCAAATGAATTAAAGCTCTGTCTGGGTTTTTGATTAATTAATAAGCTGGAATGGAAGATTGCTGCTAATCCACCGCCCCGGCCCGTGCTACGAGCATTCTGACAGTTAGTGTGACTCGGGGGTGTTGACTCATTTAAACTAACATATTCATCCTGCTGTAACCAGGTTTCTGTAAGGCAGAATAAATCAATATGTTGATCAATTATTATATCATTTACCAACAGGGACTTAGAAGAGAGAGACCTAATGTTTAATAGACCACATTTAACTGTTTTAGTCTGTGGTGCAGTTGAAGGTGCTATATTATTTTTTCTTTTTGAATTTTTATGCTTAAATAGATTTTTGCTGGTTATTGGTGGTCTAGGAGCAGGCACCGTCTCTACGGGGATGGGGTAATGAGGGGATGGCAGGGGGAGAGAAGCTGCAGAGAGGTGTGTAAGACTACAACTCTGCTTCCTGGTCCCAACCCTGGATAGTCACGGTTTGGAGGATTTAAGAAAACTGGCCAGATTTCTAGAAATGAGAGCTGCTCCATCCAAAGTGGGATGGATGCCGTCTCTCCTAACAAGACCAGGTTTTCCCCAGAAGCTTTGCCAATTATCTATGAAGCCCACCTCATTTTTTGGACACCACTCAGACAGACAGCAATTCAAGGAGAACATGCGGCTAAACATGTCACTCCCGGTCTGATTGGGGAGGGGCCCAGAGAAAACTACAGAGTCCGACATTGTTTTTGCAAAGTTACACACCGATTTAATGTTAATTTTAGTGACCTCTGATTGGCGTAACCGGGTGTCATTACTGCCGACGTGAATTACAATCTTACCAAATTTACGCTTAGCCTTAGCCAGCAGTTTCAAATTTCCTTCAATGTCGCCTGCTCTGGCCCCCGGAAGACAATTGACTATGGTTGCTGGTGTCGCTAACTTCACATTTCTCAAAACAGAGTCGCCAATAACCAGAGTTTGATCCTCGGCGGGTGTGTCGTCGAGTGGGGAAAAACGGTTAGAAATGTGAACGGGTTGGCGGTGTACACGGGGCTTCTGTTTAGAACTACGCTTCCTCCTCACAGTCACCCAGTCGGCCTGCTTTCCCGGCTGCTCGGGATCTGCCAGGGGGTAACTAACGGCGGCTAAGCTACGTTGGTCCGCACCGACTACAGGGGCCTGGCTAGCTGTAGAATTTTCCACGGTGCGGAGCCGAGTCTCCAATTCGCCCAGCCTGGCCTCCAAAGCTATGAATAAGCTACACTTATTACAATTACAGTTACTGCTAAAGGAGGCCGAGGAATAACTAAACATTTCACACCCAGAGCAGAAAAGTGCGGGAGAGACAGGAGAAGCCGCCATGCTAAATCGGCTAAGAGCTAGTAGCTACGCTAAGCTAGCGGATTCCTAAAAACACGCAAAGTGAATAATGTGTAAATAATTTAGAGGTGATTCAGCAGAAGGAGTGCTTTAGTTAAGGCACGTAAAGATTACTCTGGGAAACAAATCGTAATCTAGATAACTAGATCAATCTAACTGCGCAGATTAAACAGCTAACAGATACAGAAAAACACCGCTGTGCTCCAGAACAGGAGGTGATACAATACCGCAGTGAGAGCCAACCACCAGTAGAGGCAAGCAAGAGTAATAATGAATAATCATTAATCAGCACAGACACATACTGAATCTCTTGAGAGTTAAACACAACTTTTACACAACGTAGTTATAAAGCACTTCACAGCCAGATGAAAGGAGAGATTCAACTTTGTTAGCAATTTTAGGTAATTAAAAGTCAGGCATGCTGGGTCATGGCAAGAGCTGCTCCTTTGTGCTCTGATTGGCTTAATTATCTTTGAAGTAGGAAATTACTCCTTCAGTGAGATTGTCTGATTTCTGAGGGCGTTAACAGAATGACTTAATCATATATAATCAAAATGGAATAATTAGGACATTTTATCAGCAGCATAATGATACAATGAAATGTGCTTTTCAGTGACAAATTCCATCCAGTGGTGCTCCAGAGGTTTAGGCTGTGATGCAGTAACACTCGGGGATAATGTCTAAAAAACAAAAAAAAAGCCCAGTTTCACATTGAAAACCTTGCTTTAGCAATCTTTTCAATTTGATTTAGCCCAAAATCAAATGGAAGAAGGACAGTGAACAGGACTTTAATGGTCTACCCTGGCTCTCACATGATAGAAAACTCTGACCAGCAAAGCCCCAACATCTCCACAATCTGAAGCGTCAACACAAGATAAAGAGCATTGTTTGAAATATCGTCTGGATAATTACATTACGCTGATGTTAGAAGCTTGCAAAAAGTGTGACTGGGAAACAACTGCCGGCAAAATATATAAGAGTCTCAGAAAACCCATTTCACATCCTACTAGATATTAATGAATAGCAACAGTGGCCTTAGTGGACACAGGGACCCTGGTAGTAACAGCATAAGGGTTCATACTATAATCACATGCAAACAAAATGTTACAGTTTGAATAACAGATAGTCACAATCAAACCCCAAAATGTAGGCGGTAAGATACAGGGAGTATGTGCAAATGGCAAAGTGATTTATTTCCACGAAAAAAAATTACCAAAGGTGACAAAATCCACACAGTGAAAAAACAAATGAGGCCAAAAAACAGAATAATACGCAAAGATAACCACTGCCAGAAATAATACTAGGAGGAGATAAACAGTCAGTTATGAAATACAGAGAGAATACATACACAGTAAAATCACCAGTGTAAAACTAACACTGACAGTGTTAACTTAACATTGTCAGTGTACATATGGCGCTTCTCTGGCCAAAGTGGGACCATATGTACATATATGTGCTGTCAGTGTTAATTTAACACTGATGATTTTACTGTGTAGGAGCCACAATGATCAGTAGGAATCAAACAGCAAACAAACACGGACAAGAGAGGATATAAATAGAAAAAAAGCACAACAATTAAAATAACAATGGCAAACTTACAACAGAAGAAGTCACAAAAACAAACATAAAAACCCAAGTGCAAAACTACAAAAACTAACATGGAACTCAACCCGCAGCTGATGGCGGAACAAAAGCGCCACCGTGTTGAAGCCTCACAGGACATGTTGTGACATGCCCGCCTCTTCCACCATTCGGAAGATTCAGACGGCTTTCAGTGGCTTTTCAGTTGTGTGGCTATCCGAGAAATTGTGGAAGAGGTGAGCATGTCACAACATGTCCTGTGAGGCTTCAACACGGAGGCGCTTTTGTTCCGCCATTAGCTTCGTGCCGATGAATTTCACTGCAACTCTTTTCATGGCAAAATCTACTGTCACAGTGGAATGTGCCGAAAAAGTGATGATGTCCACCTCTTCCGCAATTTCTCGGATAGTCACACGCCGGTACAACATCACCACAGCGTTCACTTTAGAAATGATCTGGTCATTTCAGCATGTTGACAGCCACCCGGAGCGCGGTGCGCTCTCCACCGTTGTGCGGCCGTCTTTAAACTGATTGTACCGCTCCTTAATCTGTGTGATGCCCATAGCATCGTCACCGAAAGCCGTCTGAATAATCCGAATGGTTTCCACCTGGCTATCACCCAGTTTCTGGCAAAATTTGATGCAGTCGTGCTGCTCCAGTCGTTCCGCCATTTCCTTGCAAAGAAGAAACGATGAGAGACTACACCCTTCCTCACACAAAGGCTGCTTACAAGCAAATGACGCAATCGACAGGCGTGAAAAAATTCATGCATGCGCACGAAGGTTCAAGGTTTGCTCATGCAAGCACACGAGATTCAAATCCATCCGGTTGTTGAAAAAAATAAAAAGGTCAGATACTTTTCTAACAGACCTCGTATAATCAGAAGATTCAGAGAATCTGGAGAACTTTCTACTCGTAAGGCCGAAAACCAACACTGAATGCCCATGAACTTCGATCCCTTAGGCGGCACTGCATTAAAAACCAACATCACTGTATAAAGAATCTTACCGCGTGGGCTCAAGAACACTTCAGAAAACCACTGTCAGTTAACACAGTTTGTCGCTACATCTACAAGTGCAAGTTAAAACTCTACCATGCAAAGCGAAAGCCATACATCAACAACATCCAGAAACACTGCCGCCTTCTCTGGGCCCGAGCTCATTTGAAATGGACAGACGCATAGTGGAAAAGTGTGCTGTGGTCTGGTCAGTCCACTTTTCAAATTGTTTTTGGAAATCATGGACGTCATGTTCTCTGGACAAAAGAGGAAAAAGACCATCCAGATTGTTACTGGTGCAAAGTTCAAAAGCCAGCATCTGTGATGGTATGGGGGTGTGCTAGTGCCCATGACATGGGCAACTTATACATCTGTAATGGCATCATCAATACTGAAAAGTACATCCAGGTTTTGGAGCAACACATGCTGCCATCCATGCAACGTCTTTTTCAGGGACGTCCCTGCTTATATGTAGTTGTAGTAGTTTTCAAATCAAATCAAATCAAATCAAATCAAATCAATTTTATTTATATAGCGCCAAATCACAACAAACAGTTGCCCCAAGGCGCTTTATATTGTAAGGCAAGGCCATACAATAATTACAGAAAAACCCCAATGGTCAAAACAACCCCGTGTGAGCAAGCACTTGGCGACAGTGGGAAGGAAAAACTCCCTTTTAACAGGAAGAAACCTCCAGCAGAACCAGGCTCAGGGAGGGGCAGTCCTCTGCTAGGACTGGTTGGGGCTGAGGGAGAGAACCAGGAAAAAGACATGCTGTGGAGGGGAGCAGAGATCAATCACTAATGATTAAATGCAGAGTGGTGCATACAGAGCAAAAAGAGAAAGAAACACTCAGTGCATCATGGGAACCCCCCAGCAGTCTCAGTCTATAGCAGCATAACTAAGGGATGGTTCAGGGTCACCTGATCCAGCCCTAACTATAAGCTTTAGCAAAAAGGAAAGTTTTAAGCCTAATCTTAAAAGTAGAGAGGGTGTCTGTCTCCCTGATCTGAATTGGGAGCTGGTTCCAGAGGAGAGGAGCCTGAAAGCTGAAGGCTCTGCCTCCCATTCTACTCTTACAAACCCTAGGAACTACAAGTAAGCCTGCAGTCTGAGAGCGAAGCGCTCTATTGGGGTGATATGGTACTATGAGGTCCCTAAGATAAGATGGGACCTGATTATTCAAAACCTTATAAGTAAGAAGAAGAATTTTAAATTCTATTCTAGAATTAACAGGAAGCCAATGAAGAGAGGCCAATATGGGTGAGATATGCTCTCTCCTTCTAGTCCCTGTTAGTACTCTAGCTGCAGCATTTTGAATTAACTGAAGGCTTTTCAGGGAACTTTAAGGACAACCTGATAATAATGAATTACAGGAAATAAATGCATGAATTAGTTTTTCAGCATCACTCTGAGACAAGACCTTTCTAATTTTATAGATACTGCGTAAATGCAAAAAGCAGTCCTACATATATGTTTAATATCCTGATCAAAAATGACTCCAAGATTTCTCACAGTATTACTAGACATCAGGGTAATGCCATCCAGAGTAAGGATCTGGTTAGACACCATGTTTCTAAGATTTGTGGGGCCAAGTACAATAACTTCAGTTTTATCTGAGTTTAAAAGCAGGAAATTAGAGGTCATCCATGTCTTTATGTCTGTAAGACAATCCTGCAGTTTAGCTAATTGGTGTGTGTCCTCTGGCTTCATGGATAGATAAAGCTGGGTATCATCTGCGTAACAATGAAAATTTAAGCAATGCTGTCTAATAATACTGCCTAAGGCAAGTATGTATAAAGTGAATAAAATTGGTCCTAGCACATAACCTTGTGGAACTCCATAATTAACCTTAGTCTGTGAAGAAGATTCCCCATTTACATGAACAAATTGTAATCTATTAGAGAAATATGATTCAAACCACCGCAGCGCAGTGCCTTTAATACCTATGGCATGCTCTAATCTCTGTAATAAAATTTTATGGTCAACAGTATCAAAAGCAGCACTGAGGTCTAACAGAACAAGCACAGAGATGAGTCCACTGTCTGAGGCCATAAGAAGATCATTTGTAACCTTCACTAATGCTGTTTCTGTACTATGATGAATTCTAAAACCTGACTGAAACTCTTCAAATAGACCATTCCTCTGCAGATGATCAGTTAGCTGTTTTACAACTACACTTTCAAGGATTTTTGAGAGAAAAGGAAGGTTGGAGATTGGCCTATAATTAGCTAAGATAGCTGGGTCAAGTGATGGCTTTTTAAGTAATGGTTTAATTACTGCCACCTTAAAAGCCTGTGGTACATAGCCAACTAATAAAGATAGATTGATCATATTTAAGATCGAAGCATTAAATAATGGTAGGGCTTCCTTGAGCAGCCTGGTAGGAATGGGGTCTAATAGACATGTTGATGGTTTGGAGGAAGTAACTAATGAAAATAACTCAGACAGAACAATCTGAGAGAAAGAGTCTAACCAAATACCGGCATCACTGAAAGCAGCCAAAGATAACGATTCGTCTTTGGGATGGTTACGAGTAATTTTTTCTCTAATTTTTTCTCTAATAGTTTAAATTTTATTAGCAAAGAAAGTCATGAAGAAGGAATACTCGGCTCAATAGAGCTCTGACTCTTTGTCAGCCTGGCTACAGTGCTGAAAGGAAACCTGGGGTTGTTCTTATTTTCTTCAATTAGTGATGAGTAGTAAGATGTCCTAGCTTTACGGAGGGCTTTTTTATAGAGCAACAGACTCTTTTTCCAGGCAAAGTGAAGATCTTCTAAATTAGTGAGACGCCATTTCCTCTCCAACTTATGGGTTATCTGCTTTAAGCTGTGAGTTTGTGAGTTATACCACGGAGTCAGGCACTTCTGATTTAAAGCTCTCTTTTTCAGAGGAGCTACAGCATCCAAAGTTGTCTTCAATGAGGATGTAAAACTATTGACGAGATACTCTATCTCACTCAGTTTAGGTAGCTACTCTGCACTGTGTTGGTATATGGCATTAGAGAACATAAAGAAGGAATCATATCCTTAAACCTAGTTGCAGCGCTTTCTGAAAGACTTCTAGTGTAATGAAACTTATTCCCCACTGCTGGGTAGTCCATCAGAGTAAATGTAAATGTTATTAAGAAATGATCAGACAGAAGGGAGTTTTCAGGGAATACTGTTAAGTCTTCAATTTCCATACCATAAGTCAGAACAAGATCTAAGATATGATTAAAGTGGTGGGTGGACTCATTTACATTTTGAGCAAAGCCAATTGAGTCTAATAATAGATTAAATGCAGTGTTGAGGCTGTCATTCTCAGCATCTGTGTGGATGTTAAATTGCCCACTATAATTATCTTATCTGAGCTAAGCACTAAGTCAGACAAAAGGTCTGAAAATTCACAGAGAAACTCACAGTAACAACGAGGTGGACGATAGATAATAACAAATAAAACTGGTTTTTGGGACTTCCAATTTGGATAGACAAGACTAAGAGTCAAGCTTTCAAATTAATTAAAGCTCTGTCTGGGTTTTTGATTAATTAATAAGCTGGAATGGAAGATTGCTGCTAATCCTCCGCCTCGGCCCATGCTACGAGCGTTCTGGCAGTTAGTGTGACTTGGGGGTGTTGACTCATTTAAACTAACATATTCATCCTGCTGTAACCAGGTTTCTGTAAGGCAGAATAAATCAATATGTTGATCCATTATTATATCATTTACTAACAGGGACTTAGAAGAGAGAGACCTAATGTTTAATAGACCACATTTAACTGTTTTAGTCTGTGGTGCAGTTGAAGGTGCTATATTATTTTTTCTTTTTGAATTTTTATGCTTAAATAGATTTTTGCTGGTTATTGGTGGTCTGGGAGCAGGCACCGTCTCTACGGGGATGGGGTAATGAGGGGATGGCAGGGGGAGAGAAGCTGCAGAGAGGTGTGTAAGACTACAACTCTGCTTCCTGGTCCCAACCCTGGATAGTCACGGTTTGGAGGATTTAAGAAAATTGGTCAGATTTCTAGAAATGAGAGCTGCTCCATCCAAAGTGGGATGGATGCCATCTCTCCTAACAAGACCAGACCAGAAGCTTTGCCAATTATCTATGAAGCCCACCTCATTTTTTGGACACCACTCAGACAGCCAGCAATTCAGGGAGAACATGCGGCTAAACATGTCACTCCCGGTCCAACTGGGGAGGGGCCCAGAGAAAGCTACAGAGTCCGACATTGTTTTTGCAAAGTTACACACCGATTCAATGTTAATTTTAGTGACCTCCGATTGGCGTAACTAGGTGTCATTACTGCCGACGTGAATTACAATCTTACCAAATTTACGCTTAGCCTTAGCCAGCAGTTTCAAATTTCCTTCAATGTCGCCTGCTCTGGCCCCCGGAAGACAATTGACTATGGTTGCTGGTGTCGCTAACTTCACATTTCTCAAAACAGAGTCGCCAATAACCAGAGTTTGATCCTAAAGGAGGCCGAGGAATAACTAAACATTTCACACCCAGAGCAGAAAAGTGCAGGAGAGACAGGAGAAGCCGCCATGCTAAATTGGCTAAGAGCTAGTAGCTGCACCAAGCTAGCGGATTCCTAAAAACACACAAAGTGAATAATGTGTAAATAATTTAGAGGTGATTCAGCAGAGGGAGTGCTTTAGTTAAGGCACGTGAAGATTACACTGTGAAACAAATCGTTATCTAGTTAACTAGATCAATCTAACTGCGCAGATTTGTTATTATGCTCAGTCACATAAGCCTGGTTCACGCTTATTGAGTGTTGTTAGAAGGAAAGGTGATGTAACACAGTGGTAAACATACCACTGTCCCAGCTTTTTTGAAACGTGTTGCAGACATCCATTTCAAAATGAGCAATATTTGCACAAAAACAATAAAGTTTATCAGTTTGAACATTAAATATCTTGTCTTTGTGGTGTATTCAATTGAATATAGGTTGAAGAGGATTTGCAAATCATTGTACTCTGTTTTTATTTACATTTTACACAACGTCCCAACTTCACTGGAATTGGGGTTGTACTTTAAGTGAGCATTCCTTCATTTATTTATTCATTTTTTACTTTCTTCTTAGCATGTCATTTCATTTATCCCTCCTCCACCACATCTCTCCAAACTTATTTCACTTTCAATGGACTCACACGGTCCCTATTGTACTCCATTTTTACCTTCTACTGCTCCTCGTTTCATTTCTAAACACGTTGAATGTTGGAGTTCACTATGCTGCACGTCCTCACACGTTCTTTTTCAATTCTTTAAATGCTCATTTATTTGGCTAATGTGTTCAGCCAGACTTACTCTTCTCTGAGCATGCACACAGACAAAGACTTGCACGTGTAAGGTTGCACACACACACACACACACACACACACACACACACACAGGAGTGTATACGTTGAAACCCACTGCCACACACAAACAGGCTTGCAGAATTACAGGGCACACACACAAAGAGCACACACGGAGTACGCACAGTGCCAACCCCCTTAACCAAACCACTCTTTCTCTGAAAACAGCTGATTTGAGCTCCCGCAGCACCTAATCATCCAATCAGGGACAGAGCAATCTCCACCCCACTGAGCCTATCAGAGCCTTCTGTTCAGGCTCCACTGTTCCTGTGGCGATGGAAAGACAGAGTCGTGTTCAATGTGTCCTGTCGCTCATTCAGGGCATGCTCACAGAGCTTTACCTTCAGAGGACTTTTCAGGTCTTTTATAGACTTCTCTGTGGTGCTCCACACTGCTATGAAAAGTGCACATTGTCGGTGTGCGGCGAAGATCACACGTATGCAATTTTCTTTTCTGTAAGTGACAGCCGGAGTCACCTCCTGCACAAAGAGACTTTTTCATTACTAGGGAACCAAGCTGATAGCATCTTCAAGGCCCACTTACTGCTTTGTTTTAGAAAGAAAGAAAGAAAGAAAGAAAGAAAGAAGAAAGAAAGAAAGAAAGAAAGAAAGAAAACAAATGGAAGGAAAGAAAGAAGGAAACAGGAAACAAAAATGGAAGGAAGGAAAACAGGAAACAATAATGAAAGGAAGGAAAGAAGGAAACAATAATGAAAGGAAGAAACAGGAATAGAATGAAGAAACATGAAAATAGAAAAAATATAACGCAATGCTAAAATACCCTCGGCCGTATGAGCACTGTGCTCTTTGTAGTTGTTTAATTATTCATTAATTTTTAAGATCCTATGGTCTTACGTAGTTTGTACATGTTCAATAAAGCCCCTCTATCAATCATTCAATCAAACAATATTTACGTTTTAACGGCATCTGCAGGAGGCTTTGCATGTGCGTTTACATGAGCTTTTGACAAGAGGGGAAGTTGTACAAGTCAAGGAATATTTGTAGATCACCCTCTGTGCATTTGCTGGGATTGAGATAAATTTAACTATTTAAGTTCGCTAATGTCCACTAAATGTCTTATAAATCACATCAGAGGTGTTATTAGGCTCCAAAAAGAGCCTTAGAAGTGTTTATTTTGCGATAGCTTTTACAGAATATATGACAAAGCGGTTATATTTACACACAAAATGGAGTTTGCAGCCAGCTACCAGCCTGTCACATTACCCCACTAACGTCCGCTAAATGTTTTGTAAATCCTTCCAGAGGTGTTATCAGGTTACAAAAAGAGCATTTTCAGTTTTAGAAGTGTTTATTTCTCGCTATCTTTTATATAATATTTGACAAAGAGGATATATTTACACACAAATGAAACAGAGTTTTGCAGCTAGCTACCACCCTGTGACGTCACCATGCTAACATCTGCGAAGTAAGTTCAGAGGTGTTAAAAGTTTCCAAAAATGGGGGAGTCTTTGGTGTTGGGGGAGCCTCATGTGCTTCCTGGCCAAGGGGATTGGTCCCACCTTTTGTCTGGGGGCCGGACCCTGCCCTCATATGGCTCGGTGGTCCCTGCCCATGGTTTGGGTTCGATTGCAATGGCTCCTTTGCCCCCCCCCCCGCCGCTGCTTGTTCCTCCCTTTGGGGGCCGTGGTCTGGGTGATGTGGTTCTGCCCCCCCCCCCCCCCCCCCTTTTGTGGACCCATACCGGCACCCTGTGTGCTTCCCTCAGGTATGGGGTTGCTTCCTATGCCTCCATGGGGGGGTTCCAGTGCTGCCAGGCCATTTCCTGCTTTTAAACTCAGATAAATCTGAAGTTATTGTACTTGGCCCCACAAATCTTAGAAACATGGTGTCTAACCAGATCCTTACTCTGGATGGCATTACCCTGACCTCTAGTAATGCTGTGAGAAATCTTGGAGTCATTTTTGATCAGGATATGTCATTCAAAGCACATATTAAACAAATATGTAGGACTGCTTTTTTGCATTTACGCAATATCTCTAAAATCAGAAAGGTCTTGTCTCAGAGTGATGCTGAAAAACTAATTCATGCATTTATTTCCTCTAGGCTGGACTATTGTAATTCATTATTATCAGGTTGTCCTAAAAGTTCCCTAAAAAGCCTTCAGTTAATTCAAAATGCTGCAGCTAGAGTACTGACGGGGACTAGAAGGAGAGAGCATATCTCACCCATATTGGCCTCTCTTCATTGGCTTCCTGTTAATTCTAGAATAGAATTTAAAATTCTTCTTCTTACTTATAAGGTTTTGAATAATCAGGTCCCATCTTATCTTAGGGACCTCGTAGTACCATATCACCCCAATAGAGCGCTTCGCTCTCAGACTGCAGGCTTACTTGTAGTTCCTAGGGTTTGTAAGAGTAGAATGGGAGGCAGAGCCTTTAGCTTTCAGGCTCCTCTCCTGTGGAACCAGCTCCCAATTCAGATCAGGGAGACAGACACCCTCTCTACTTTTAAGATTAGGCTTAAAACTTTCCTTTTTGCTAAAGCTTATAGTTAGGGCTGGATCAGGTGACCCTGAACCATCCCTTAGTTATGCTGCTATAGACGTAGACTGCTGGGGGGTTCCCATGATGCACTGTTTCTTTCTCTTTTTGCTCTGTATGCACCACTCTGCATTTAATCATTAGTGATCGATCTCTGCTCCCCTCCACAGCATGTCTTTTTCCTGGTTCTCTCCCTCAGCCCCAACCAGTCCCAGCAGAAGACTGCCCCTCCCTGAGCCTGGTTCTGCTGGAGGTTTCTTCCTGTTAAAAGGGAGTTTTTCCTTCCCACCGTAGCCAAGTGCTTGCTCACAGGGGGTCGTTTTGACCGTTGGGGTTTTACATAATTATTGTATGGCCTTGCCTTACAATATAAAGCGCCTTGGGGCAACTGTTTGTTGTGATTTGGCGCTATATAAAAAAATTGATTGATTGAAATTGATTGATTCCCCTGGTATTTCGTCAGGCTGCTCTGGTGGCTCTGGGGGCTGCCCTTCATGGTCGCTGTGCCCTTCCGCTGCCCTTTTTCTCCTGGTTTCTCCTGGGGCCCTGCGTCCTGGACCCATTTCCATCTGTTGCATGCAGTCGGCCTTATGGCTTCTGACGTGCCAGAGTGGTCCACGTCATATGGTAAGGTTCTGTACTTTTGTCTTGGCCCAATACACCAGCCACAGTAGTGATCGAATATTGAGCTGTGATCTGGGTCTCTGTGCGTGGATGGTTGTGCGTTTGTGCCCATCACCACAATTCGGTTTTGGGTGTTCTCAAGGGGTTCAAGACTCTGGTGTCCTAGATTAAGGTGTATGGATAGTCACTAATTAGACAACAGACTGTTGCTGTCACTACTTGTTCATGTGTGGTTGTTTGTCCTGATAAGTTGTATGGTTGGGGCCCCGTGTCCTCGGTGTCTCACTTCTCATCACTTTACAGTTATTGCCTTCACCACGTGTCTTTTGTTCTTGTCTGTCTTCATGTTGTTTTGGTGGTCGGTCCCTCCTGATAGAAGTTGTCGGTTGGCTTTCAGTAGGATGGTGTAGGCTCATCAGGAAGGGCGGTTGGGGGTCACACATGCACACCACATTTGCTCACGCAATACATACCTTCTGTCTTGCAAGAATAAATTGCATATATGTGTATTAATGTACATAAATGGTTCTGCCAGTGTGGCATTTACCATTACTATATACGAGGTCTGTCAATAAAGTATAGGTCCTTTTTATTTTTTTCAAAAACTATATGGATTTCATTCATATGTTTTTACGTCAGACATGCTTGAACCCTCGTGCGCATGCGTGAGTTTTTCCATGCCTGTCGGTGACGTCATTCGCCTTTGAGCACTCCTTGTGGGAGGAGTCGTCCAGCCCCTCATTGGAATTCCTTTGTCTGAGAAGTTGCTGAGAGACTGGCGCTTTGTTTGATAAAAAATTTTTCTAAACCTGTGAGACACATCGAAGTGGACACGGTTCGAAAAATTAAGCTGGTTTTCGGTGAAAATTTTAACAGCTGATGAGAGATTTTGAGGTGATACTGTCGCTTTAAGGACTTCCCACGGTGCGAGACGAAGTGCAGCACTCTCAGGCACCGTTGTCAGCCTGTTTCAAGCTGAAAACCTCCACATTTCAGGCTCTATTGATCCAGGACGTCGTGAGAGAACAGAGAAGTTTCAGAAGTCATCGTTTTCATCATTTTATCCGGATATTCCACTGTTAAAGGAGATTTTTTTAATGCAAGACGTGCGGACAGATTGCAGCGTCGGCTCGCAGCCGCCGCGACGCTCCGCCACAGGAAAAACACCTCCGTTGGAAGCCTTAAGGACAAGTTGGAACATGTCCTGCTGTTAAACAATTTCTCATATACTCACTCCACTGAAAGCCATCAAAAGCCGCCTGGATTTTACAAATGGTTATCAACACGGAGGTGTTTTTCCTGTGCCGCTGCACCGCGCCGGCTGCATCCCGACGCGCGGACCCGTCCGCACGTCTTTCATTAAAAAAATCTCCTTTAACAGTGGAATATCCGGATAAAATGCTGAAACCGACTTCTTCTGAAACTTCTCTGTTCTCTCACGACGTCCTGGATCAATAGAGCCTGAAATGTGGAGGTTTTCAGCTTGAAACAGGCTGATGATGGCGCCTGGGAGCGCTGCACGACATCTCGCTCCGTGGGAAGTCCTTAAAGCGACAGTATCACCTCAAAATCTCTCATCAGCCATTAAAATTTTCACCGAAAGCCATCTTAATTTTTCGAACCGTGTCCACTTCGATGTGTCTCACAGGTTTAGAAAAAATTTTGATCAAACAAAGCGCCAGTCTCTCAGCAACTTCTCAGACAAAGGAATTCCGACGAGGGGCTGGACGACTCCTCCCACAAGGAGTGCTCACAGGCGGATGACGTCACCGACAGGCGTGGAAAAACTCACGCATGCGCACGAGGGTTCAAGCATGTCTGACGTAAAAACATATGAATGAAATCCATATAGTTTTTGAAAAAAATAAAAAGGACCTATACTTTATTGACAGCCCTCGTATGCAGACAGGGGGAAAAAAGGAAAAAAAAAAAACAGTGTTTTTGGTTTTAGAAGTGTTTATTTCTTGCTAGCTTGTACGTAATATATGACAGACATGCATATAAACACAAAGCAAAGCGGTTTTGAAGAGACCAGCCACTGACGTCACGATGCAGCTCTGCTCTGATTGGCTGTCATCCTGTGCCACTCAAAAACAAAGCAGAACAGATTCAAACAGAATGTGACTTTTTAACCTCTTGAAATACCTCTTAAAATAGTCAAGGTTAGCCATCTTTGAACTTGTCCAAGGTCTGTGTGAAGGCTGTGGCAGTAATAGGACTGGACTTATGCTGAACACAGACAGATGGACGGACGAACGCCAGGTCTTCATAATACCCGATAGCCATATGTTGGCCTCAGGTAAAAATGAAAAACAGGAATGAAAAAATAAGGAAATCATGATAGAAATAAGGACGGAAACAAAGGAGAATAAACTTATATTATTTGGAAAAAACAAAGTGCATATCTTACTCCAGTCAATGCAATCTTTTAAAAAATTGTATACCAGATTATAAATAATTTCTGCCACATATTTAACTTGTGGAGGGCACTGATAAAGATGATAAAAGTAAACTTACCAGAGTGCATCAGAAAAATGCATGACAGATTAAGTTGTGGAGCTATGCTTCCAGGGGGCCTGGACAAAGTGGGATCTCCCCAACAGGAAGCTGACATGGGCTGCCCTTTGGAAGCTCGAGCCATTCCTGTTATCCTTCCTGTTGAGTGAGTGCCCCTGTTACGCTCTTCCAACCCTTGTACACCTACACAAATGGTGTATAAGAGACGACCCAAAGTGTAAGACCTGAAGCCAAAAGAAGGCAGTGCAAAGGCCAGGGGAGGCAGCAGAGATAGCCTCTAGTTGGATATGGAGCAGGATGGAGGAGTTGAGCTGGCAGCCAGGAGGGACTGAGTAGTGCCACCATTGCTGACCCGCCAACAGGGGAGTGTTATGTTAAGGGTCGAACCGATTTATGCTCGTTGGCAACCATGTGATGACACAACCTGCCAGCTAAAAGCTCCAGTCATTGTAGCAATGACTGAAGGAGAAGCATCCTTAGAAGTATGTAATCAATCAATCGCCATTTTATGCATTATCATAAACTTGAGGACTGACTTTTAACTAGCTGAAGAGCACTTTGCTCCATCTGTGGCCACTTAGTTTCATGCTTGGACTTATGCTAGCACGTCAATCCGGGTTGCTTTTTGTATTCAGAAAAAAACCCCACATCAACTATGAAAAGCACAAAGTATTCATTAATGCATATCCTTAGAGATGGATCCAGCAGAGTTCTCCTCCTGTGTTCACACACAGCTTCCATGTAGATATGCACCTGCTCCACTTCCAGTCATTATCTCCTTCAAAAAAAAAAAAAAAAAATTCAAATGTTCTATTTTCTGGTTTAGTCCAGCATTAGGGCTCTCCAATTGGTTCAAAATGCTGATGCCAGACTTTTGACCCTTAAGCAGAAAGTTTGACCACATTACACCCATTTTGGCATCTCTTCACTGGCTTCCTGTCCCTGTGAGATCAGATTTTAAGGTTCTGCTACTAGTCTATAAAATTGTTCACGGACAGGCACTTCCCTACTTAGATGACCTAATTAAACCCTACGCACCGGCCCATTCTCAGGGTGCAAGACTACTTTGTGTCCCTAGGGTGAATAAAAAGTCTGTGGGTCACAGAGCTTTGTCTTATTGTGCCCCTGTTCTGTGGAATGATCTCCATGCACCAATAAAACAGTCAGATTCTGTAGAGACTTTCAAGTCCTGACTTAAGACACACTTATTTTCCCTTTCGTATGGCTAGCATACTGGCATAGTATGTTACTATGCTTTTTACTCTTTTAAATTCATTTTATTAGGAAATGGAGCGGGCCGTGGCCTCAGCTAAATTCTGGGTGTTTTAGTGAAGCTTAGGGCTTGTGGCCGGCGATCACCTTATTTCTTAATGCAGACAAATTATACTGTATTTGTTATCTTTCTGATGCCTGATTCTGTTTTATTTCTCCTGTCCTGTGCACCGGCAAGATTTCCTATATATTTGTGAATTGTTTTGTAAACTATGTTGGTAGCATGGCCCAAGCAGAGGGTCACTCCTTTGAGTCTGGTCTGCTTGAGGTTTCTTCCTCAAATCACCAGAGGGAGTTTTTCCTTACCACTGTCGCCTGTGTGCTTGCTCTAGCACAGGTGTCAAACTGATTCCAGAAAGGGCCAAGAGGGTGCAGGATTTGTTTGTAACCACCCACTGCACCAGGTGATTTCACTGATTAACATCACTTTGAGCAGATGGAATCAGTGAAATCACCTGGTGCAGTGGGTGGTTACAAACAAATCCTGCACTCTCTTGGCCCTTTCTGGAATCAGTTTGACACCTATGCTCTAGGGGTTGGTAAGGTTAGACCTTACTTGTGTGAAGCATCTTGAGGCAACCTTGTTGTGATTTAGCGCTATATAAATAAAAATAAATTAAATCCTTTGTCCGGCATTTCTCATGCTGCACTCAGCTGCAGTTCTCCACTCTTTCTGGGAGTCATGTAGAAAATACTTCCACTTCTTCCTCAAAAATCTTTTTGGGAAAGTGTAGTGACACGGACCCACAACAGGGGGCGTAAATGAACGGACAATGGAAGGAGTCAAATTTGAACACTTTACTGTTGTGAATGCCACAACCATACACAGCAGAATCAGAATGTGCAACAGTCAATTAATAAAAGGTGTCGTGTGGGCAGGCTCGACGATAGGAGACGCCCGTCTGGAAACGAACCGGAACCACACGATTTCCACCGCCACCTGAACCCGAGGAATACTGGAGCCGCCAAGTCCCGGAGTCCCCAGGTGGCCACCTTCCCGGCGTGTCGGATCTGGTACTGCTGGCAGAAAGCAAAAGACAGTCAAAGGGTGGGTGTGTGAACACC
Source organism: Thalassophryne amazonica (assembly GCF_902500255.1). Classification (NCBI taxonomy): domain Eukaryota; kingdom Metazoa; phylum Chordata; class Actinopteri; order Batrachoidiformes; family Batrachoididae; genus Thalassophryne; species Thalassophryne amazonica. Next base: position 60,217,869 of record NC_047116.1, on the reverse strand, counting down.
CAGTAACAATGGTGGGAATGCCACCTCCACCTCTCACTCAGCGCGTTGCAGTGGTCTCAGCTGAAAAGGAGCGCCGTCTTGCACAGCCTCCTCAAAAACGACCGGTTCTCCTGCAAACACTCACAATAATAGATTTATCGATCTCACAAAAGGGGCTGAGAGTATTACCTCCAGATGAAGATGATATCTCGGCAGTTTGGTGGAGGTGTCTTCCTGCTTTTATACCAGATGTGTTGATTAGTGACAGCTGTCACGGATGATGGGTGACAGCTGTCACCACGGCTTGTTCCTGAGGCGGCAGCGCCCTCTCGTGCCTGAAGCCCGCACTTCAGGCAGGGCGCCTTCTGGTGGTGGGCCAGCAGTACCTCCTCTTCTGGCGGCCCACACAACAAAATCTTACCCCTGGAAAACCTGAACAGCTAATAAACACCACGACTGGTTATGACGGAACCTCCCAAAACACTAAAGACAACATTCCCTGCAAGCAAACATCTCTGAGCGTTTATCAGCATCAGCTGAAATCAAGCTAATTTCGCCATGTTTATGACTTAATTTCTCTGGACATACATACAAAAAATAAAGCACAATACATCAATATTTTCATAATCTTTAGTTATTTAGAATAGTCAGCTTGTTTGACAGTTCATTTACCAGAGATATGCACTTTAAGTAAACTGAACATAAAAATGTATAAAATGCACAACCCACCCCATTCACTTTTGTGAGTGAAGGACAGAAAGAAAGAAAGAAAGAAAGGTTTGATCTGAGACAGTTTCTCACATATTAATTTGGCTTGAATTTCCTCCCTAAAAGGAGCTTGAGTCTGAACCCTGTGGTTGGGTGCGAGGCGCGCGGGGTCGTGGCTGAAGCTTGTCCTTTCTTACTCTGATTGGCTTCATTCACTTTCCAAGTGGTAAATTACTCTTTCATTGAAATTATCTGAATTTTAAGAGTCTGAATACGCTTAATCAAATATAATTAGAATGGAATAATTGGGAGTTTTATTTGGAGAGCAAACATTCCATTTTAATAAGAAAAAGCAGGACACTGATGTGTTCGACAGACAGTCGAGAAAAAAGAAATCATGTAACTGTGGCCGTGTGGTTAAAATGTTAAAAATCAATTTTGTCTTCTTTTCAGCTGTCATTTACTTACAGCCCACATGTTCATCAAATCATCTGTATTTACCAGAGGTGTCAAATCCAGCTTCAGAAAGTAAAAGTCCAGCCACATATTTGTTCCATGTTCCCAATAAACCAGCTGATTGTAATTAGTTCAGCTCTTCAGGCAGGTGGATGAGCTAATTATTGAGATCACCTGTTTTAGGTGCACAGGTAGAAGCCACACATGGGAGGGTTTTTACTTTCTGAAGCCAGATTTGACACCTCTGGTATTTGCACTCATCTGTGCACCCAAGTGCATTTTCAGGAAGGCGGCAACAGTTAGAAAACAGGAAGCAATTGCAGTCATGCCACCACAAACCTGGTCATTCGCTTTTAAGACCAACACAACCACAGCTGCACAGATGAGTGTGCGTACGCATTGTTTGAAGAATGTGGTCATAAATGATGAGCAACCACACTTGTGTTGCACTTGGCACTGCTTTGGAGCAAGTGCAAGATAGGGCCCGCTGTGTGCCCATGGATTGTTGTCACGGTGACAGCACCTACAGCTTTTCTTTTTACAGGTGTGTGTGTGTTCGGGCTAGTTCTGCCATCTTTTGGTGTCATGAAACTAGTCTCTGATGCACATTTTGTGTGGGGAGAAAAGAACTGCCAGAAAAAACAGGGTAAAGAGAAAGCGGGCAGAATTAGCTTTCTATCCATCCAACAATGGAAAAGGACATAATTAGAGAAGAGCAATCTCTCTGTCCCGTATCTCATCTATTCCTCTATTCTGTGTAATACCTCGCTCCCCAGCTCATCTCGGAGGTGTTTTGTCCATTTGATTTCCTCCTTTTCATGCCCCATAATGGCACATTGAGAAACCTCCATACAGCCTCATCCTCGTCCTCCTCTTCTCTTCCATTATCACCCGATTCGTCCTCCTGCACCTCCTTCCTGCCTGCTCCCTCTCCACTCTCCACCTCCCCTCTATCTCATTACTCAGAGGGGGCCACCATGCTGTGATCCTGGCCGTCGGTAATGGCTCAGGGCCTCGGCGGATGGGAGATTGCAAATGTAGCAAAGATGATGTATTAGCTGGTGACTGAGATTGTGTAAATCAATGGCTTATGAAGGCTGACCGCACTCCCACATCTCCATCTCCATCTCCATCTGCTCTCCCTCATGCACATCAGTGGCTTTGCTTCAGTGGCTTTGCTTGTTCTTATTATTATATCTCACACCGTTGGTGACCCCAACTTTCTTTTTGTTGGTGAGTTATTCCTTCTCTGTCCTTTCTGCCACTGTTTCTCTTTTTGTCTTTCGTGCTCAATTTGTTAAAAAAAACAACTTCTACCTAACCTCCCATTCTATTTCTCCTCAACATTTCGGGGTTTTGACCATAAAGCCTTGATATTGGCAAGATTCCATTACACATACTTTATAGTAGGTAAAAAGCTGTACATCACAATCCGTAGGGTATCCGAATATTCAGTATGCATTTAGTGGTAGTCAAAAGGTGGCCAGATAGGGGTGATAGCCACATAACATACTACATCCTGAAAATGGGGATGTGGTGAAAATGGAAAAGTGTACTGTTTTGAAGTTCATACTTCATCCTGATTAATGTCTCTGCCATCTTTTCACACATTTCCACTAATTTCTTTACAATTTCTTCACAATTTATACAAAATGTTCTAAGAAAAATTACATTGCACTACACATGTACAGCATTTGACCCATCCTCATTAATACTGTGCCACTCACTGCACTTCTTCATTCATGCTGCAACATGTTATATGGGCTGTATTTATATAGTGTTTTTGCATCTATATCAGAAGCTCACAGCCGTTTACAGTAATGCCTCACATTCACCCATTCACACACCGATGTCAGGGTGCTGCCACACAAGGCCCTCACTACACATCAGAAACAACTTGGGGATAAAGGACCTTGCCCAAAGGCCCTTAGTGTCACATGGGGGTTTGAGCCCAGGACCCTCTGGTCTCAAGCCCACTGCTTAACCACTAAACCATCACATCCCCAAGTTGATGGTCCTGCATGTTTTCTTTTTGGTTGAACAGTAAACTACAGTTAGAAAAACAGCTCTGCTGCTAAATGTGTCAATCTGTAATTAAAAAATTAAAAAAATGTGTGTGGATGCATGCTTTGAAGCAAAGCTTGATTTGTGGGGGGGAAGTGGATTGTCATGACCTTGGACATGAAAACGCAGGACTCAGTTGCAGGACTCTTATGCTGCGTTTACACATAACGACGACAAGTCAAAAATGCCACGAAGTACACATTCTTGGCCGCTGATCACAAATGTGATGATTCGGGGCAGAGGTGTCAGGTGTCCTCAGGAACTGCTGCAACCTGTTACCACACGTTACGATTAATGGCACGTGTTGCTGGAGAATTATCAGGAACCATTACGCACAGTCAAGAATAATGTTCCGCGTTGTTGCGCGCTATTGCGTGTAACAGCGCATCGTTAAGTTCTGTCACGTTGTGAACGAGGTGAATTGTCTCCACACACACACCCATATTCATCCAACCGAATTCAGATCGCTCCAGTTTTTCAGAAGAACTTTGTGACTACATGCGTAGTTGGGCTCTGTGCCATGGAGTAGCACAGAGAGGAGGAGGAGGAGACGGACAGAGCCAGATGTGTGGCTTCATGCGGCTCTCGTCTCGCGCGTTTTCCCAAACATCAGGCACATGCAGCAGGTGGAACACCTGCAGGAGCGCACTGAAGAGCATTGAAATGAGACTTTTAGCCGACTTGGTGTCAGCAATCAAACTGAATGCGGTGCAGCAGGGTTTACTTGTACGTGCGCTTCTTCCTGGAGGAGGTGCAGAGATGTCTGGCTGCACGTGAGTCTCCTCTCGCTCCTCTGGTTCCTCTGGCTCAGACTCGTTCTCCCGCTCATTGGTTACAACAGCAGGTGGAACACCTGCAGGAGCGTCCTCAGGAGCTTCAGCAGGAACTGTGGAACGACACTTGGCTGACTACGTGTCACTGTTCCTCTTCGGCATACTGCATCAAACTGAACGCTGTGGAACCGAGTTTAATTGTGAGCACGTGACAGAAAACTGATTCGTCATGGCGCGCAGTGAAATGTGACGCCGCGTTATAAGTCGTGTCAAAACTTGATAGTTTCTGTGTCACTTCATAATAACGCGTGACAGTTTGGGCTCCAAGAACCATCACAGGAACCACTACGAACGTTGTCACGTTCTATTAAGGATCACTACTCATCAAGACGGATCAATACACTCAGTTGCGACCTCCACGATGTGAGACGAAATGAGGGTGGTGTGTGACATTTGTGGAAGATTTTTTTGACAGGCAAAAACGTGCTCCACGGATATCAAGAATATCACGCACCAACACGCACTATTAAGAAACCTGTTCAGATACGTTGTCACGTTAAGAAATTCAGGAATGTGTCACGAATGACAGAAAAATGGCATTCGTAACGTGTCTTGCTTATGTGTAAACGCACCTTTACAGGAACATGGTGTGAGTAAAAGGGTTTAATCCAAAACCAGGTGGAGATCGGTACACAGAAAGGCAGACAAAAAACAGCAGTGGTTTCCAAAACATGTGACAACAAGCGAGGTCTAATAACAGGTAAGAAGTTCAAAATATGGTGTGGCAAAAAGACAAATAAGGACTGTGGAAAAGGTTGGTAGGGTAGGGTGACCAAACGGGGTCTTCCACTCGTCTCCCTCCTTAATTCGCATCATGTGATAGGCATTATTAAATAGAGTTTCGAAAAAATGGATGCCCCACATAGGGAATCAAGTGCAGATTTAATGAGTGGCAAGGGATACTTGTTACAGACTGTTATGGCGTTTAACGCATGGAAATCTATGCAGGGGCATAAAGTTCCATTCTTCTTCCCCGCAAAAAAGAAGCCTGCCCCTAGCAGAGAGGAGGAGGGACGGATGAGCCTGGCAGCCAGAGAGTCTTGGATATACTGATACTGCTCCATTGAGTCCCTCTCTGGACGCAACAGGTTGTACAGGCGGCTCCTAGGAAAAGCTGTGCCCAGAAGCAAATAGATGGCGCAGGTGAGGAGGTAATGAGAGAGCTCAATCTTTGCTAAAAACGTCTTGGCGGTCATGATAGTGCTAGGGATACTGGAAAGGTCTATGGGAGTGGTGGTGGACCATCTGGTGCTCGGGCTGCGGGTAACTGAGGACTGGAGACATCTGAGATGACAGGCTTCACTCCCCCAAGAGATAACCCCATTGGGCTAATCAATACCAGGGTTGTGGAGAACTAACCACAGGTGTCCCGACACCAGTGAGGGAGTGGCAGAATAAACAAAAAAAAGAAGAATGGATTTGCTGCGATAACTGGACACTAATAGAGCACATCCGCGTGACGTCACACGCACTGTGCGCTGCCATCTTGGTAGACAAAACAAAGGATTCAACGAAGTGTAAAAGTATTGGCATAATATTGTGTAATTTGACGTAGTATTATACAACAGACAATGCCTGCTTTTTATATCTGTTTTAAATAATTTTATGCTGTATTAAATTATTTTCATAACTTCTAACATGAATCTTAGTATGTACACTGTACTGTAGGCCTATCAATCTGCCCTTCTGGAGATTTTCGAGTGTGTCATTTTTTAGTCAAAACGTCAATGACAGAAGAATAAATGGCACATCATTGTTTATGTGCATTAGAATGAGATGAAATGAAACATTACTTTTAAGTTACTGCCAATAAATGTTGAGTGATCTACAGAAGTCAGTTATTGTTTGATTTAAAGCACTTTTATTTTGTAAACGCCATCACCAATCAAGTCCAGATACAAGAGGTTGAAGTGCCGGACTGAACAGAAGAAGGACACAGCCGCAGCCACAGCTCTGCTTGAACTTCGGTGTTCAAACCGTCCACAGAACAGGACGAGGACACTGGTGTGTCTTCACAGACAGAGGTAGATATGAGTTTGTACACTGCGATGGAAAGTGAACTGCAAAGACTTGTTACAGAAAATGCTGCTCTGAGAAGTATTGTGGACTCTCAAAAGACAGTGATACGAATGTGAAATACTACACTGGACTGAGTAACTTTGAGGTGTTACAGGCGTTATATGACTACGTTGAGCCCGACATTTCAGAAGCGCACAAGAATGTATTAAATAAATTTCAGCAGTTCATTATGACTCTGATGAAATTAAGACTGGGCTCGTCCAATCATGACTTGGGTGTTCGGTTTGGAGCATCCGACTCAACAATTTCACGTACATTTCATAATGTGCTGTAGACATTGTATGTGACGCTGAAGTCAGCAATTTACTGGCCTTCCTGCGAAGAACTGAGGAAAACAATGCCAATGAGCTTCAGGACCCACTTCGGATCCAAGGTGGCAGTGATCATCGACTGCTTTGAAATCAGTTGCGAGAAGCCTTCCAATCTCGTGGCTCGTGGAGAAACTTGGTCAAATTACAAGAACTCAAACACAGCCAAGTACCTGATAGGTATTACCCGACAAGGTGTGATATCTTACATCTCTCATGCATTTGGTGGTCATGCCAGTGACAAACATATCACCGAGACATGTGGGCTGCTGGACAATCTCCTCCCAGGGGGTGTAGTTTTGGCCGATCGTGGTTTCGACATACATAACAAGTGTTGGAAAGGTGAGTGCCAAAGTGTACATCCCAGCTTTCACTAAAGGAAAATCCCAGCTTGGTGCCCTCGACGTTGAAAAAACCAGAAGAATAGCAAACAGCAGAATACACGTTGAACGCGTTATCGGTCTGGTTCGTCAGAAGTATTCTGTGTTGGCAGCAAGAATTCCTCATGATTTTTTTCCAGTCCAGCCAAGACGGAAACATTACATTGGACAAAATTGTAAGTGTATGCTGTGGACTGACAAACCTGTGCAATTCAGTGGTGCCATTCAATTAGGATTTGTGTGCACAATTTAGACCAATTGATCTTGAATCTGGTGCCTATAAGAAAAAAAACTGTCTGATGATTAGATGATGCAATCATGCCACTGTTTTCAATGTTGTTACTGAATTATTAGACATTGATTTCTGCTATTTATATACAAGTTGCGTTTTTACTGTGCATGATATTTTGGTTAAAAATGTTTTATGTAGAAGTTAAGAACTACTGTTTGTTGATGAATTAAAATTAACAACGTTTTTTGTGTATTTCTTTTACTTAGTTTTATCATTGTCCATAAATTGGCCAGGACCTATGCTCTATTATGTACAAATAGCAGAAGCGCACTTGTCTACCTATACGGCGGACACCAGAAATTACGTCTGGTATCGGGAGCGCTCTATAAGGAAACTGGAATGTTTGATCGTGGGGAGAGGCGTGCCGTCAAACACCGTGACCTGGATGTGTGAAATTAGCGTCAGCACTGGTATCTATTAGAGCAGGGGTGGGCAGCTTGTTTCAGAAAGGGCCAAGAGGGTGCAAGTTTTCTTTGCAGCCACTGACTCCACCAGGTGATTTCACTGAGTTAGTCAAAAGTCTAAAGTTGGAGAGTCTGATTGTCAAAATAGAGAGTGCCCGGGATTTGAGTGCATGCAGTGCGATCACCTGTTACGGGGGTATAGCTCACCAATAGCCCGGGGTCTATTGACAAGTGTTCTCTTTTGGCCGCACCGGACATTGACAGATATGTCCCCGGTTACCACAATACAAATGCTGCCCAGCCTCGATCCTACGTAGACATTCCTCCGGCGTTAATCGAGCCTTGCCGAATTGCATCGGCTCCTCGGCAAGGGTGATGTAGGCACGGGGAGTGTGCTCCCGGTGGCACGAGAGGAAGAAGGAACTGGACATAATCATGGAGGGATCCAAGAGGAAGACACGCGTTTCACCCTTTGGTCTCACTTCTGCCGCCTCTCCCTTAATCTATTATCCAATTAAATGGCAAGGGAAATGAGCTGGTCAAGGGAATCTGGTTCATCTCAGATCGCCAGTTCATCTTTGAGCGTTTCGGTTAACCCGTTCACTAAAACACTCTACAGTGCAGCGGCATTCCAGACGGATTCCGCTGCCAAAACACGGAACTCGACCAAATATGTCGCCACACTACGGGTCTCCTATCTGATGGACAATAAGTGCTTGCAGACCAATTGCCCCTGCATCGGATAATCAAAGACCATCCGGAATGCTTTTTCAAACGCGGGTGGACGGGCAGCTGTGTCCCCATAACCCTGTCACCCATCTAGCCCCTCAGCTTGGAGTAAGTTTACCAGGTAAGCTATTTTATGTTTATCAGTGAAATACATGGAGGGTCTCTGAGAAAAAAACTAACAAACACTGTAATAAGAAGTTAGCACAAGAGTCTACTAACCCAGAATAAGGTTTGGGATGGCAAATGATAGGTTCTTGTTGGAACAGTGTAAAACTAGTGGGAGGTAGGGGTGGAGCAGTAGGTGCAGGAGTAGGTGCTAAGCGTTCAGTCAGTACAGACACCTGTGTGCATAACTGTGATACCTGTGTGGCCAGGACTTGGTGTTGGTCGGATAAGGCCGCCAGCTGTTGCCATTGCTGTTCCAGTAAGACTCCCTGTGAGCTGAGCTGAGGGCATCACTATGCGGATCTGCTCCTGCTGAGTCCATTTGTGCCGAGAAACTCCTGTTGCGGTGAACACCCAGAGATATGATTAGGACCTAGTTTGCAGAAAGCAGGCAGATGGAAGAGGAATAACAATTTATTTATTATTAGTTGAATAAATGTGCCAGTTGTGAAGCAGGCGCTGGAGGGCAGAGATGTCCACAGGTACCCACAGTGAGGGCAGACAAGCGGAAAAAAGAAACCAGTTTCAAAAACAGAGCGACAGGTCCAGGCGGCCACGACGGAGCTGATGGTTGGTAGGTGATCTCAGAAAGCTCAAAAATACTTTACAAAAGAGTGAAATGACAACCAGCCAGGAATAGACTGAGAACACGACCGAGATACCCCACTTGGGACTCCGGCGAGGGCGGTCGCATCTCCTCCTCTCTCCTCTATCTCTGCTCCAACCTTCAAAGTCCCTACTTCACCAGACTATGAATTCTTCAAACTATATTGGATTAACCATGGAATTGATCAGCTGGTCTCTGAACACTATTGACATCATTTTTTCTACAAGAAGATCAGGGCCAGGGGACCCTGCATGCCCAGATGGAACTTACCCTGCGGGCTATGTTCTCGACGCCTGGGAGTCGTGGCGTGTTGCATGCTTTGCACCATTCTCTGTGGAGGACGTCGAGGATTTATTCATATTTGGTTTCATAGTAGGAGGGCTGGTACTTATTGGCTTATGTGCTGCCCTGACCTACCGGAAAATTGGCAATTGGCTGCCGCCAAAACCATGACCCCTCACTTGTCCATCATGATTAATGAGTTGGGCAAGGCGATGCATTCTCAGACTGCTTTAACCATTGAACTTAGAAGCAAATTGGATAACATCTCAGAGCAAATGCGCGCCTTACAGGAGTAGGTGAATATTTCAGAGCCCGGAGAATATTCATAATTTGGGATCTGGTTTGTTCATGCGAAGCTGGAAAAGTGTTTTTCACTGCTCAACCACAAACACGGCAGGCTTATCAGCCTTTCAAGGATAAAATGCCCCGTTGTTTTCCTCCAGAAGAATCTCTACGGCCTTGGGGAATATTGGCTCCCTCCTTATCTCTCTAACTCAAGGACAGTAACTAACTCATACATGGACAATGACTGAAGCATGCTCCACTTCCACCCTACCTCCCCTCCTGCCCCCATCACACACCCTATCCCGGCCACCGCTCATGCCACCTCTTCTCCCCTCTGGTGGCTGTGCAGTTTTAGCTGTTAGCTGTTTAACTGACTCCTGTTGCAGCGCCCCACCGCACTCACAGCCTCAATTCAGAAAACAAACTGTTTCAAGTTTAGTGCACATAAATATTGTCAAATGTATATATGTTGTCTTAATTCTGATGTGTGCCATTATTATGATAAACAAGTAATAATTGTGGATTAATTGCTGTATCTTGTCTGTGGCAATTTGAGTGTGGACGTAATCTCATTGTTGTTGCACTTGCAATGACAATGACAATAAAGCTCATCAATCCATCCATCCATCCAGGAATAACTGAGTTTCTGGTGTCTGTGACGTGGAAGTGCCAGAATTAATATACAGGTGGCGCTGATGAAGAACATGTGAGACCAATCAGCTCTGTGATGTGGCTCCTGGAGGAGACAGGAAGGGAGGGGAAGAAAGCAGACCAAGGCAGCGCCACAATGAGTCCCTCCTGTGCACATCTCCAAAATATCTAAATCTTGCCTCTCTGAATTTCAATTTTCAATTTATTTTCATTTATATAGAACCAAATCACAACGCAGTTGCCTCAAGGTGCTTCACACAGGTAAGGTCTTGTCTCCAAATGTCCCACCTGAGCTGTCCCTTGAAGCCATACAACATAGCTGGACTCACTACTGTCTTGTAGACTTCCCCCTTCACTCTAGTTGATATTCTTCAGTCACAAATCACTCCTGCCATGTTTCTCCACCCTGCCTGTGCTATCTACTTCACCTCTCTACCACACTCTCCATTACTTTGGACACTTGACTGAAAGTATTTAAACTCATCTACTTTCACCACTTCTACTCCTTGTAACTGCACTATTCCACTGGGCTCCCTCTCATTCATACATATATATACACTCTAGCTCCTACTGACTTTCATTCCCCTGCTCTCCAGAGCATATTTCAAACTCTCCAGGCTAGACTCAACCTGGTCTCAACTCTCACTACAGATCACAATGTCATCTGCAAACATCATAGTCCATGGAGACTCCAGTCTGATCTCAAATGTCAAACTGTCCATCACCATTGCAAATAAGAAAGGACTCACAGCTGATCCTTGGTGTAATCCCACCTTTACCTTGAATGAGTATGTCATTCCTACTACACATCTCAACACTGTTACGCTATTCATGTTCTGCACTACCTTCACATGCATCTCTGCCATTCCATACTTCTTCATCCAATACCACAACTCTTCTCTTGGCACCCTGTCATAAGCTTTCTCTAAATCCACAAACATACAAAGTAACTCCTCTGCCTTCTCTATGAGGTCTGTCCATAAAGTATCGTACCTTTTTAGTTTTTTTTTAAACTATATGGATTTGATTCATATGTTTTCACGTCAGACAAGCTTGAACCCTTGTGCACATGCGTGAGTTTTTCCATGCCTGTTGGTGACGTCATTCGCCTGTGAGCACGCCTTGTGGAAGGAGTAGTCCCGCCCCGTCGTCAGATTTTCATTGTCTGGAAATGGCGGAATGATTTGGGGTTTTTTTCCATCAGAATTTTTTCAGAAGCTGTTAGAGACTTGCACCTGGAAACCATTCGAAAAATTTATCTGGCTTTCGGTGAAAATTTTACGGACTTCACAGAGAATAAGGACTATTACTACAGCTTTAAGGATGGCCCACAATGGCGCTCGGCGTGCCGCGCTCCGAGCCGCGACGACAGGCACGAACCACCGGATCATTTCTAAATGGATGGCTGTGTGGAGCTGGGACCGCCGTGTGCACTTTCTCTGGTTATCACAAGAGCTGGACATCAACCATTTTCTGGCAGATTTCACTTTTAACAAGAGATTTTGTCGTGGAAAGTCGCGCGGAGGCTTTATGCGTCACGACCGATTCGCTGTTCGAGCGAGACAAAGAACGCCTCCGTTTCGGTGTGCCAGAGGACAAGTTCAGACATGCCCAGCTCTCCACAATTTCTCTTATAACTCACTCGACTGGTAAGCATTGAAAGCCGAGATAGGCATGTCCAAACTTGTCCTCTGGCATGCCGAAACGGAGGTGTTCCTTTGTCTCGCTTCCAAAGCGAATCGGTCGTGACGCGCGAAGCCTCCGCTCGGCTTTCCATGACAAAATCTCTTGTTAAAAGTGAAATCTGCTGGAAAATGGCTGATGTCCAGCTCTTGTGATAACCAGAGAAAGAGCACACGACGGTCTCGTATCCACAGAGCCATCCATTTAGAAATGGTCCGGTGGCTTGTGCCGTGTCGTCGCAGCTCGGAGCGCGGTGCACTGAGCATCCTTAAAGGGGTCCTTAAAGCTGTACTAACAGACCTTATTCTCTGTGAAGCCCGTAAAATTTTCACCGAAAGCCAGATAAATTTTTCGAATGGTTTCCAGGTGCCAGTCTCTAACAGCTTCTGAAAAAATTCTAATGGAAAAAAACCCAAATCATTCCATTTCCAGACAATGAAAATCCAGTGACGGGGTGGGACCACTCCTTCCACAAGGCGTGCTCACAGGCGAATGACATCACCGACAGGCGTGGAAAAACTCACGCATGCGCACGAGGGTTCAAGCTTGTCTGACGTGAAAACATATGAATCAAATCCATATAGTTTAAAAAAAAATAAAAAGGTACGATACTTTATGGACAAACCTCGTATACTTCTCTATCAGTAATCTCACAGCAAACGTTGCATCTGTAATGCTCTTTCTTGGCATGAAACCATATTGCTGCTCACAGATCAGCATAGCTTCTACTTCTCTTTCCCATTTCCCTCACACTATTGAGAGTAGCTATAAGCAGCTGGTCTGCTCTGTGTAAGCCTGATCCCATCAGATCTCAGAAGCTAAGCAGTGCAGGATCTGGTTAGTACTTGGATGGGAGACCTCTTCGGAACAACAGTGACTGTGTGTGTTTCTCCAGGTAAAACTGGAGTTGCGCCAGGAAGGGCATCTGGCATAAAACTTGTGCCGAATACCAGTGCGGATCTGACTGTATCTGCTTTGGCGACCCCGAACAAAAATGGGAGCAGCCAAATGGACAACAACAACATTAAGACTAGCTATGTTGTACAGTTTAGAGACAGTGGCACTAACAAAAACACAGGAGGCAGAGCTGGAAGTGGCAGAGCTGAAGATGTTGCAATTCTCTTTAGGAACAATGAGAATGAACAGGACTGGGAATAAACATATCCAAAGGACAGCTCAGGTGGGACGGTTTGGAGACAAAGTCAGAGAGGCAACACTGAGATACTTTGGAACTGGAAGACTAATCAGGATTGAAATAAAGATGAATGCAGCAATGTACAGAGACATTCTGAATGAAAACCTGCTGCAGAGTGCTCTTGACCTCAGACTGGGGCAACGTTTTATTGTTTAACAGGACAATGAATATAAGCACAAAGCCAAGCTATCAAAGGAGTGGCTTCAGGACATCTCTGTGAATGTCCATGAGTGGCCCAGCCACAGCCCAGACCTGAATCCGATTGAACATATCTGGGGAGATTTGAGAATGGCTGTGCACCAATGCTCCTCATCGAACCTGAACCTTGAGAAGTGCTGTAAAGAGGCATGGTCAAAACTGCCCAAAAATAAGTGCGACAAGCTTGTGGCATCATATTCAAGAGGACCTGAGGCTGTAATTGCTGCCAAATATGCATCAACAAAGTTCTGAGCAAAAGGTGTGAATATGTAGTACATGTGATTTCACTCACTCACTCACTCACTCACTCACTCACTCACTCACTCACTCACTCACTCACTCACTCACTCACTCACTCACTCATCTTCAAACACTTATCTGGGATTGGGTCATGGGGGCAACAGCTCCAGCAGGGGACCCCAAACTTCCCTTTCCCAGCCATAGTAACCACCTCTGAATGGAGTATACTGAGGCATTCCCAGGGCAGTTTTGGGTCTTCCCTGGGGTCTCCTCCCTGCTGGATGTGCCTGGAACACCTCGACAGAGAGGCATCCAGGGGGCATCTTTACTAGATGCCCGAACCACCTCAGCTGGTTCCTTTCAACATGAAGGAGCAGTGGCTCTACTCCCAGCTCCCCATGGATGACCAAGCTTCTCACCTTATCTCGAAGCAAGACACCAGCCACCCTCCTGAGGAAACCCATTTCAGCAGCTTGTACCCATAATCTAGTTCTTTCGGTCACAACCCAACCCTCATGACCATAGGTGAGAGTAGGAACAAAGATTGACCAGTAGATCGAGAGCTTAGCCTTTTGGCTCAGCTCTCTTTTCATCACAGCAGTACGGAAGAGTGAATGCAATACCGTCCTTTCTGCGGTGATTCTCTGGCCAAACTCATGCTCCATTGTCCCCTTGTGAACAAAACCCTGAGGCACTTGAACTCTTTCACTTAGGGCAAGACCTCATTCCCTACCCGGAGTAAGCAATCTATCGGTTTCCTGCTGAGAAACATGGCGTCAGATTTAGAGGTGCTGATCCTCATCCCAGCCACTTCACACTCAGCTGTGAACTCATCCATTGAGTGCTGGAGGTCACAGGCCGATGAAGCCAACAGGACCACATCATCTGCAAAAAACAGTGATGAGACCCTGACCCACCAAACTGAAGACCTTCCTACCCCAACTATGCCTCAATATCCTGTACATGAATATCGGAAACAGGACAAAACCTCTCCACCATGATAAGGTGATGGCTCCCGGAGTTGTATCAAATATGACCTATTGTACTGAAGTTTAGGGAACCACCCACAAAACTAATACAAATCCAATATTTTCACTACAAAAGAAAGCCATAAGAATTATTAGTAACAAAGTGTATTGTGAGCCAACAAATCCATACATATTTTAAAAAATTGGGACTTGATTGATTATATCATAATTCAAATTACGTTTAAAGAAAAAAATTAACTTTTACCACAACATGTTCAGGACATTTAAAATGAGGGACTCCAGTTATAATTTGTAAGGAACATTATTATTTGAGAAATCAAAGATTCAAACTACTGTAAAAAGTCATTGAATGTCTGTTAAATGTTTAAATATTTGATATAAGTGCCCTGATAACATGAAATAATTTGGTAAATTGGCTGGCTTTAAAAGGCTTTATAAAAATTATTTAATTACTTGTTATAGCATGATGAATTAGGTTTATCAATTTTGTTTTGTTTTGGGTTTGTGCAAGATGCACTGCTGTTTGCATATTTGTGTTTTGAAATGTTAGTTCAGTGATTAATTTATATTTTGTTTTGTTATCATGGGTATATGTATATTTTTATATACATATGTATACATTTTTATTTTTTTGGTTAAAGGGGTGGGCATTTAGAAGCTTTCACTTCTGCCCACACCCTTTTGGGCACATGGGTACTGTCATGTTTCTATCCTGTTTGGGTTCTAGTTTGTATTTTGTCCTGTAGTGCATGGCCTCGATTCGCCCTAATTAAATAAATACATTAATGCTGTCTCAACAAAAACCTGAGGTTTTGGAACTAAGGACAGAGACTGCGTTTTCACTCCCAGTTGAGAATTTCCTGCATCCATCTGGAGATAAGCCTGAGGATTCCACCCCCCCCCCCCCCCACGCCTCCCCCTGGGCCCACACTGTGGCTCACAGCAAAAACAGAACTGTAACTCAGAGTTCTTCAAATGAGTCCTTTGCTTATCGGTTAAATTTCGGTCACTATGAATTACATGACATTATAATGGCTTCACATCAAAATCTGAACTTCCCCAGGCCCGGAGAGCCGACCTTTTATGGCGTCATGCCAAGACCAGAACCTCTCAAGACTGAGGGAAGATCCCTTCCACGATAGGACCTTGTCATAAACTTTGGGCCTTGACAACCAGGTTGTCTTTAGGTGTAAGTAAAGGAAAAGACCTTTGCTTAAAATGAAAAAATGCTTCAGTATTCTTTTATTCATATATAAAAACTTCTAATGCTGTTTGTATTGATTAATCAAACAAAATGCTTTGAATATAATCATTCCATTTTATTAACATGTGTTCCTTGTAACTGATGTGTGTTTAAGTGTGATCTTTCTGCATTATCAGTATGTTGATGGTGAAGTATTCTGTTTTTCCAAAGGATGTGTTTAAGTGACTATTAATAATGTGTATCCGTTCGAGTGTCTTGAACAAATAGTGTGCCAAAATAGTTCATGTGTTTAAATAATTGAATCATTTTTGTCTGCCTTTCTAACACATGAAGTTTTCTGTGAAATTACAGGCCCTAAGTGGGTGGAGTTTAATGAGGTAAGTCCCCTTTAAAAGTTTGAACAGAGTTTCTGCTCTTTTCTCTCTTCTCTCGCTCTTGGAGCGCTCTGCAACCCTCTCTCTTCTATTTCTTTAAAACGCTTAATTTCATTTTTGGGTCAAGGCCCCATGCTAAACTAACCTAAAGCTACCACGTGGCTTCATTCATGCATTTATTCATTCATTGCTTTATTCTTGTTTGATTTTTTATGAATTTTAACCTGACGCTGTAAGGTGCGTCAAGTCTTTCGAAGTTCAAGAGAACTTCCAATCTGAACGTTTCAAAATAATAGCAGATTTACAGAAAAGTGACTTTCCTTTTTTGTAATTGTACGCTGATTTAAAGTTTTTACTTCTTTCTAAATTCACAAAGATTTTTAATCTGGCTCCAACAAACTTTTTAAAAGGTACCAGAAACCATTTTCAACAAACGCCTTCCACCTCTGACGTCCAACAAGCTGACAACCCGACTGCAAGCAGCCATCCTGTCGGTAAAGCCAGCCGACACAAGCCTTTGGGATCACCCGGGGAGACCACTGAGTTAACCCCTGACCCAAGTGAGCATGCTGCAAAGAGCCTACATCAACGACAGACGGACGGGTCGTCCGAACCACCTCTTCAACAAATCAGCTAAGTGACCCAGTTAAAGGTTCCAGAAAAAGGGTTTTGTTGTCAATGGATGCAAAGTGGCTTCTTCTTTTTAAACATATTCATATGTTTGTTTAATAATTTTCTTAAAATTAATTGGCTTCAAATCTCATCACTAAATTCTAATCAGATGTATTTACTTAAAGTCTTTAAACTTCATCTCTTTCTTTCACATCTCATGAGTAAGCAAATTGTGTCCATAAATGAACTTATTTAACACTAGAATCCCTGGAACTTTCTGCCGCTGCTGCAAGGCCCTCTTCCCCCTCTCAAATTAGTGTTGTGGTGATCACCCTATTGACTGGTTCCTTTGAGTTGCAAATTAGATCAGTACCTGCTCCCTTGCCCCACTCAGACTGTGTTGAAAGAGGGAGACATGTAGGAAAACAGGTCTTGAGGACCATGGTTGGGCACCCTGGCCTAAATTGAAGGATAGACCAAACAAAGAACTTCAGTGAAAAAAACAACATTTATTTCACACATAAAAATATTCAAGAGAAATCACATTGATAAACAAATTGTGAGCACAGTCAACAGTTGTGAGTTCCTGTGTACAGTGTGCGTTCCTGCATGTGTCTATTTCTCAGTTCAGTTGCAAGCTTATGCTGGAACTTTTGCCTTGACTCCTTTGATCCTGTACATGCCTTGTACAGTACATGTGCATTAGCAGCAGCAATGTCCAGGATGTTGTAGAAGACAGCTATAGGCTATCTCTGTGTTCCTGTGTGCACTGTGTAAGCATGCAGTTTTTGATCCAGCACATCAACACATTTCAAATGGTTGTAGTCTATGATTCAAATCTTCAAATCTCATCACTAAATTCTAATCAGATGTATTTGCTTAAAGTCTTTAAGCTTCATGTCTTTCTTTCACGTCTCATGAGTAAGCAAATTGTGTCCATAAATGAAATTATTTAATCATTGTCCTCAAAAATGACAGTAAAGCATTCATTTCTTGTATAATTGTAAATAAAATGTAAATATTTCTGCTGTGGTTCATTTTGTGTTCAGAAGGAAACCTCTTGATCAATCGTATCATAGAATTCAGACTTTCATACCCTTAGACTGATTAATTAGAGACTCATTGATTAATTTAAGACTGATAAATAATGAATAATGAATGTTTAAATTAAAGTATCTATGCTTCAAATAGGTGGTGCCCCTGAGGAGATTAGAATAATATCTAATCAAATAATAATTATTAAACCCTAAAATTGTTAATTATTTTGGTGACCTATTAAATGAGGCCAATCTAATTCAATTTGGGATTTTAGCAATACTTTCACTACATTAATTGGTGCCCATGTGAGGTGCCATTCATTCCAACTAATTAAATTACTGTAATTTCATTACATGTATTTTGGTCCCCCGTTTCGAGGCATGTAATTTTGTTACAGTGTACAAGTATAATGGTGTCCGCATGTGAGGCGATTTTAGAATTTTGCTGCATTTATTCTGGTGCCCCGTGTGAGGCAATTCTGAATTTCACTACATTTATTTTGGTGCGCCCGTGTGAAGGACCTGTAAATTTGTTACATTTTATTCTGGTGCGCCCATGTGAGCGATCTAGAATTGACCATTTGTTTCTGTGACTGACACAAATTAACCCCTCATGAGATGTTCTTAAAAACTTTTCGCTGAATGAAACAAAGCCACAAAATTTAAATTTCTATGAATGAATTAAGTGTTTATTTATGTCATTTAGTGCATGCAAATTTATTAAGCCCTTTGACAAAAGTATTTATAGTGCGACTTCTCCACATAATTGCTTTTCATCCAGACTCAAGTTTATTTCTGCGACTGTCCAGAAATTAAACCACTGATTCCAATGCGACAGAATAACACTGATTTAACTGCATCTTTACCAGTTAAAAGTTTTATTTTACCTAAAGCTACAGAAATAACACAGATTAACTGCATCTTTACCAGTTAAAAGCTTTGTTATTTTACCTGGCCAAGTAGTTAATGCGCTTGCTTTCAGTTCAGAAGGTTCTGGGTTCAAATCCCACCCCTGCCACATTTCTCCATGTAATATGGAGTTGCGTCAGGAAGGGCATCCCGCGTAAAACCTGTGTCAATTCAACATGCAGATCCACCTTGGATTTGCTGTGGCAACCCCAAGTGCAAACAAGGGAGCAGCCAAAGGAACTTACTTACTATTCAGAAATATCGCTGATTAAATGCATCCTTTCCACCTAAAATCTTTATTTTACCAAAATTTAAATGTGTTTAAAGTTCAAAAGAACTTCTGTTGTGCTCTGAGTAAGTTTAATTATTTAAATGTTTTTGTAGACAGATGCATCCAAACTTTTATTCTGAAAGCACGCTGTGCTAGAAACTGCCAAGTAGCTTCCAAAAAAAAAAAAAAACTGCTGGTTTAACACAAAAGTGAATTTTTTCTCTCGTAAGTCTGTTTTCGCCGAGCTGAAAAAGCTACTGTGATTTACGACCAGTGATAAGCACAGCCTGGTAAAAGTGTGCTAGACAAAGCAGCGCCAAAATTAACATTAGCTGCTAACACGCTAGCTAACTTTTAAAATAAGAAACTACTAAATTTGTCGGCACAAACTAACAGCGATCAATCGAATGCAAGCAAACGACCAGGAACGTCAAGTCCGTTTACTGACTTTAAATTTATAACACGTTAAAATTTAAAAGTTAGCACAACAGCACATGGGCTAAGCGACGCTCTGTTAACTCACTCAAAAACCCTCTGAAAGTCACAAAGTTCCTGGTGAAGTGCATTGTAAAAGTTGCAGTGCTTAAGCAACAGTTGTCAACAGGACCAAAACAGCCAGAAGATAGGTTTCCAAAATTTATTTTGTCTTAAGCAGAGTCGATAAAGTCCAACTGGAACCGCCAGCAAAACAGGAAACAAGTGGAGGAACCCCTCCATCCTCCTTTCTTCTTCTTGACTCTCCAAACCTTTTGAGCAGTGATCCCACCTACAGGTGGCGGACCGCATTGCATGCTATTTGGCTCCAAAAAAGATTAAGCCAAATTGTAAATAGTTGACCAGCTTTCCTTTGTGAATAACTGACACTGATCAATTAAACTTATGCACCGTTTAACAATTTTAATCACTTTTAAACTCATTAAGCTGGTACAATCCTGATTCCAATTGGAAAAATAAGTGTTCCTGATTTGCGGCGGGACAGCCGCGCATTCCAGTCATTCAACTAGAGGACAGCCTCTAGTTGAATGACTCTGAGGAGGATTTTCCGTTGATGCCCCAACACTAACAAGCTTTTTCTCTCTACACTTTATCTTTCCATTCTTTATTGTAGCGCTAGTTCTCAACCATCTTCTGTTCCTCCACGAAAACGGTTCTTGCAACCCACTAGGTCTTAATCCAAAGCTCGACAAAATTTCGTTTCACCCATATTACACTATCAAGGATATTCTAGGCTTCCTACTAATCCTCTTCTTCCTGGCCTTTATTAGCCTATTCTACCCCAACCTCTTTACAGACCCAGAAAACTTTACCCCAGCCAACCCAATAATTAACCCATATTAAACACGAATGATACTTCTTATTTGCCTACGCCATCCTATGAGCATTCCCTAACTGGCCTTAGTACTATCTATCTTAATCCTCTTCCTCGCCCTAATCCTCCACACGTCACGACACACATCTGTATCCTTCCGCCCCCCCCCTCCCAAATCCTATTTTGAACGTTTATCACCAACTTCATTATCTTAACATGCATTGGAGACCTTCCAGTAGAAGAACCTTATATCACACTAGGACGAATCTCTACAGCAATCTATTTCTCCACTGTCCTTATCTTTATACCATTAGTAGGTACCTTAGATAATTACCTACTTAAAAAAACCTTAATTCATATAAACCCAAACTATACTTAAACCCTAGAACACCACACCTTGCGGTGTTGTTGGGTTTTTTTGCCTTCCAAGCATGTTTATGTACTGGTACATATTATGTATGTATTACAGAGTTCTCAAACTGGTTCCAGAAAGGGCCAAGAGGGTGCAAGCTTTCTGTGCAACCACCCACTCCACCAGGTGATTTCACTGATTAACTGATTCTCAAAGTCAATTCAATCAATCAATTTTTTTTTTATATAGCGCCAAATCACAACAAACAGTTGCCCCAAGGCGCTTTATATTGTAAGGCAAGGCCATACAATAATGATGTAAAACCCCAACGGTCAAAACGACCCCCTGTGAGCAAGCACTTGGCTACAGTGGGAAGGAAAAACTCCCTTTTAACAGGAAGAAACCTCCAGCAGAACCAGGCTCAGGGAGGGGCAGTCTTCTGCTGGGACTGGTTGGGGCTGAGGGAGAGAACCAGGAAAAAGACATGCTGTGGAGGGGAGCAGAGATCGATCACTAATGATTAAATGCAGAGTGGTGCATACAGAGCAAAAAGAGAAAGAAACAGTGCATCATGGGAACCCCCCAGCAGTCTACGTCTATAGCAGCATAACTAAGGGATGGTTCAGGGTCACCTGATCCAGCCCTAACTATAAGCTTTAGCAAAAAGGAAAGTTTTAAGCCTAATCTTAAAAGTAGAGAGGGTGTCTGTCCTCCCTGATCTGAATTGGGAGCTGGTTCCACAGGAGAGGAGCCTGAAAGCTGAAGGCTCTGCCTCCCATTCTACTCTTACAAACCCTAGGAACTACAAGTAAGCCTGCAGTCTGAGAGCGAAGCGCTCTATTGGGGTGATATGGTACTACGAGGTCCCTAAGATAAGATGGGACCTGATTATTCAAAACCTTATAAGTAAGAAGAAGAATTTTAAATTCTATTCTAGAATTAACAGGAAGCCAATGAAGAGAGGCCAATATGGGTGAGATATGCTCTCTCCTTCTAGTCCCCGTCAGCACTCTAGCTGCAGCATTTTGAATTAACTGAAGGCTTTTTAGGGAACTTTTAGGACAACCTGATATAAGGAATTACAATAGTCCAGCCTAGAGGAAATAAATGCATGAATTAGTTTTTCAGCATCACTCTGAGACAAGACCTTTCCTGATTTTAGAGATATTGCGTAAATGCAAAAAAGCAGTCCTACATATTTGTTTAATATGCGCTTTGAATGACATATCCTGATCAAAATGACTCCAAATGTCGCACAGTATTACTAGAGGTCAGGGTAATGCCATCCACATAAGGATCTGGTTAGGACACCATGTTTCTAAGATTTGTGGGGCCAAGTACAAATAACTTCAGTTTTATCTGAGTTTAAAAGCAGGAAATTAGAGGTCATCCATGTCTTATGTCTGTAAGACAATCCTGCAGTTTAGCTAATTGGTGTGTGTCGTCTGGCTTCCATGGATAGATAAAGCTGGGTATCATCTGCGTAACAATGAAAATTTAAGCAATACCGTCTAATAATACTGCTAAGGGAAGCATATATAAAGTGAATAAAATTGGTCCTAGCACAGAACCTTGTGGAACTCCATAATTAACTTTAGTCTGTGAAGAGAGATTCCCCATTTACATGAACAAATTGTAATCTATTAGACAAATATGATTCAAACCACCGCAGCGCAGTGCCTTTAATACCTATGGTATGCTCTAATCTCTGTAATAAAATTTTATGGTCAACAGTATCAAAAGCAGCACTGAGGTCTAACAGAACCAAGCACAGAGATGAGTCCACTGTCCGAGGCCATAAGAAGATCATTTGTAACCTTCACTAATGCTGTTTCTGTACTATGATGATTCTAAAACCTGACTGAAACTCTTCAAATAGACCATTCCTCTGCCGATGATCAGTTAGCTGTTTTACAACTACCCTTCAAGAATTTTGAGAGAAAAGGAGGTTGGAGATTGGCCTATAATTAGCTAAGATAGCTGGGTCAAGTGATGGCTTTTTAAGTAATGGTTTATTACTGCCACCTTAAAAGCCTGTGGTACATAGCCAACTAACAAAGATAGATTGATCATATTTAAGATCGAAGCATTAAATAATGTAGGGCTTCCTTGAGCAGCCTGGTAGGAATGGGGTCTAATAACATGTTGATGGTTTGGATGAAGTAACTAATGAAAATAACTCAGACAGAACAATCGGAGAGAAAGAGTCTAACCAAATACCGGCATCACTGAAAGCAGCCAAAGATAACGATACGTCTTTGGGATGGTTATGAGTGATGTTAATCAGTGAAATCACCTGCTGCAATGGGTGGTTGCACAGAAAGCCTTCACCCTCTTGGCCCTTTCTGGAACCAGTTTGAGACCTCTGATGTATTAGGACATTTATTTTTTTCGAACATTTCATGACGTAACCCTAAAAAAAAACCACCAAAAAAAGTCATATACGACGACTATTCCTTGCTTAAATTACCAAGCTTATTTAGCACTCAAATTTCTCGATTCAAATGACAATGAAAATCCCTTATTTCATTATACCCTAAATATGGATCAAAAGAAACAATTATTAAACTTCCAATATATAAGAATAATCGTAATAGCATATCATCTTATACCAGTCTGAGAAATCTCAGGCACATTTCTCACAAGTATCCATCCAACCCAGAATGCGTTTAAAACACACTGCGCACCTTATCCAAGGATGGACCATTACCCAGCTAGCCGAGCATTCTTTCCACGGTGCCTGGGGTGCAGGATCATCTCAGGAGCATCTCAACCGATCATCGAGTCCCTATGAATGCATGCTCCGATTGATGGTGATAACATCAATTACCATATCTCTCGGCATGCCAGGCGTTCTCTCTAAAGTACCCTGGGTTTTTTTTTTTTTTTTGTAACCTTTCCTCACCATTTCAGAGTGCAGAGCGTCAATGGAAATCAAGCGTGTTCGTTTCTCTTGCATGGGTAAGTGAACGTATCATGCTCTATGACTTTGCAACAAGGGATTGCATATATTTTTTCTAGTACATAACACTGCTTCTTCACCAATCATATCATTGTTTCCCCCTGGGTGTTTATTTGCGTAAGAACCCCCTAAACCCCCAACTAGAAGGATATATAAGGATATGCAAATTTCCATATACCCGTGAGAATGACCATAACTCTACTAGACAAATGGAGCAGATAGTCAGGCATGCACCTGCAGCCCACAACATCTTGCTCAGCCACAACCTTCAAAGGATATAGCAGTACCTATATTAGGCAATAAGTGAAACCTGACCTAGTTATAGTAAATTATAGTTGGTCAAATTCGTGCCAGCCACCGTGGTTACACGAATAACTAGAGTTGATAAAACCAGCACAAAGGGTGGCTAATCTATAAACAAATAAAGTTAAACATACCTACAGCTGTATAAACCTAAATAGTATAAGAAATCCAATTCAGAAAGAAACTTTATTTCTTTGACACCACGTAAACTATAATACAATATAATATAATACACCCCACTATGTTTAGTTATCAACTTTGTCACCACCAGGGCACTATGAGCCATCGCTTAAATACCAAAGGACCTGACAATGCTTTATTCCACCTAGAGGAGCCTGTTTCATAACCGATAATCCATGTTTTACCTCACTCTTTCTTGGATTCAGCTTATATACTACCGTCTTCAGTCTATCATAAAAAGATTAGCACTAGGCAAAATTTAACTTCCCTCAGAACATCAGGTCGACGTGCAAAATGGGTGCAAAATGGGCTACATTCCCTTCCAGGAAATACAAAATAAGCACTGAAAAATGCTTAATAAGGAGGATTTAGAAGTAAGTAAGTTCAGAAGGACCTACTGAAATTAGCACTAAAGCATGTACATACCGTCTGTCACCCTCCGCACTCAACTATAACTATTAACATAAACAATACTTTAAGGACAAGGAGAGGTAAGTCATAACAAGGTAGATGTACTAGAAAGTGTACTTGATAAAACAAAGTATAGCTAAAACAAAGCATCTCCCTTACACTGAGAAGATGTCCTCTAATCTGGACTACTTTGACATGCCCAATTGCTAGTCGAAATATAATATCCATATTTATCAACAAAATAACCTAAAACAACTAACAAAATATTTACCCCTTTAGTACAGATGATAGAAACAGTTCATGCGAACTACAGAAAAAGTACCGCAAGGGAACGCTGAAAAAGAACTGAAATAATTATAATACCACTAAAAAGTAGACTTTAAACCCCGTACCTTTTGCATCATGGACTAGATAGTCCAACAAGCACAGACTCCTTTAGCTTTCCTCCCCCGAAACTACATGAGCTAGTTCAGGCATCAATTAAAGGATCATCCCAATCTCTGTGGCAAAAGAGTAAGGAGAGCCTCAAGTAGAGACGAAACATCTACTGAATGAAGTTATAGCTGGCTGCTCAAGAAATTAATAAAAGTTCAGCCTCACAACTCTTAACTCCACCCGGAGGATCTTAAGAACTATAAGAGTCATCAAATAAGGAACAGCCCATTTGATAACAGAAACAACTGCCAAACAGGATAAAGTTTATAATAGGACAATATTAACATTAGAGTAGGCTTAACACCAGACACCTCAAAAGAAAGCGTTAAAGCTCAAACTATTTATAACCAAATTCCGATAAATCACTTACACTCCCCTTAACCTATTGAGCTATACCATCCTATGGTAGAAATAATGCTAGTATGAGTAATAAGAGGCAAATGCCTCTCCATGCACCACTGTTTATCATACCCGAACATCGATTGTTAATTACTCGGCCTCCAACCAGAGAGTACTAAAAACTATACAAATCACTATATAAATTACCTAACCAAACCATCAAACCTACACAGGTGTGCATTAAGGAAAGATTAAAAGAAAGTAAAGGAATTCGGCAAACAAGAATCCTGCCTGTTTACCAAAAACATCGCTTCTTGAACTTATAAGAAGTCCCGTCTGCCCTGTGACAAAGTTTAACGGCTGCAGTAACATAACTATACAAAGGTAAAGCAATCACTTGTCTTTTAATTAAAGACCTGTATGAATGGCATCATGAGGATTTAACTGTCTCTATTTTCTTATCAATTAAATTATTCTCTTTGTGCAGAAACAAAGATTCTTCTATAAGATGAGAAGACCCTATGGAGCTTCAAGTAGGTAAAGAATACCTTTAATACTTGTATTTACTTAAAACCTACTTTTGGTTGGGGCGACCATGAAGAACAAAACACCCTCATAGGAATGGACATTTCCTAAACCATCCCTGTTCGCAAGACCAGGCATCTAAGTGGCTCTACTCTACTCTTTTCTACTTTCCTATTTTACTCTTCCTTTTTATATTAGATATACCTTTATATACTAGCATAGTTCCACCTTAGAATTGGAATATAATATATAAGATATACCTTACTGAATTTTCATGAACGACAGTTCTAATTAACAGAATCTCTGACCATCTAGACCCAGTACAACTGATTAATGAACTAAGTTACCCTAAGAATAACAGCGCAGTTTTCTTCAAGAGCCCCTATCGACAAGAAAGTTTATGACCTTGATGTTGGATCAGGATATCCTAACGGTGGCAACCACAGTTAAAGGTTCGTTTGTTCAACGATTAAGTCCTACGTGATCTGAGTTCAGACAGAAGCAATTCAGGTCCGTTTCTATCTATAACTTGCTTTTTCAGTACAAAAGGACCAAATAAAGAAGGCCAATAAAACATTTAAGCCTTATCCCTAAACACTTAACCAACTTAAAGTAGTCCACAAGACATTATGTTTTTTAAGATAAATGTCTGGGAGCAAATAGGTAATGCAAAGGGCCTAAACCCCTTAAAAAGAAGTTCAACTCTTCTCCCTAACTATGATTATCATAATTAACCTAGCAACTTTAATTCCTATCCTTTAACCGTAGCATCCTGACTTTAGCTAAACGAAAAATCCTCGGCTACATACAAACCCAAAAGGCCCAACATTGTAGGACCATATGGCATTTTTCACCCACTTGCAGACGGAGTTAAACTATTTATTAAAGAACCAATCAAACCCCTCTCCTCCTCCCACTATTTATTTCTTCTATCCCCCATACTAGCCCTATCACTGGCCCTCCTACTGTGAACACCTATCCCCCTCTCAACCTCCACAATTAACCTTAACCTCCCAGTACTTTTTATCCTTGCTCTCTCTAGCCTCACAGTATATTCCCTTCTAGGCTCAGGATGGGCCTCCAATTCCAAATACGTCCTTATACGTGCCCTATGGGCTGTTGCACAAACAATTTTCTATGAAGTTGTTCTCATAACAGGAAATTTCACCTTAATAAGCTTTCACATAACTCAAGAAAAAACATGAGTTCTATTATCTGCCTGACCCCTTGCTATAATATGGTTTGCATCAACCTCAGCAGAAACTAACCGAACACCATTCGACCTAACAGAGGGAGAATCTGAACTAGTCTCTGGGTTCAATGTAGAATATGCAGGAGGACCATTTTCTTTATTTTTTCTAGCTGAATACTCTAGCATCCTTTAATAAGCACCCTCACAACAATTTTCTTCTTAGGAACTACCCACCTGCCACTTTCACCAGACATATCCACACACTCCATCATAACTAAAATACTTATTTCCTTTTTATTTTTAGGAATCCGAGCATCCTACCCCCGATTTCGCTATGACCAACTTATGCATCTTACATGAAAACTTTCCTACCCTTAACACTAGCACTACTTCTATTTAATAATTCCCTAATTAACATACTGCTAGGAATTCCTCCCATAAGACGTATAGGACATAAACCTACATCTCCTGCATGCAAAACAGGTACTTTAATTAAGCTAAAATCTTACACTAGATGAGTGGGCCTCGATCCCACAACCTCTTAGTTAACAGCTAGCACTCAAACCAAGTATTCACCTAGTCTCCCTGCCTGGGGTGTGTGAAGGCGAGGGAGCCCCCCGAGCAGATAAGGAGAGGGATGTTCCTCCGTGGACAAAGTTACAATTTGCCACCTACTTGGCCACCTTATCAGGACCCTAGTAAAAATCATATCGTTTTGTCATGACAAAGTTGTAAGTTAAAGTCTTACAAGCCCTACATGCCCCTGGCCGCCCACTTTAGTTTTCAAAATTCCACATCTCCACATATAGAAAAATTACTACTCTATTGTAATTATTTTTATTAGCTCCTTCATGCTCTATATCTTATTTATTCTTACTTCTACTAAAACCTATAACAAATATTTTCTAGATTCCCACGTCGCAGAAATAGTTTGAACTATAATTCCAGCCCTAATTCTAATTTCCTTAGCCCTTCCATCACTATGCATTCTCTATCTAATAGAAGAACTACACTCAACAAAAATATCAACACTTTTGGTTTTGCTCCCATTTTGTATGAGATGAACTCAAAGATCTAAAACTTTTTCCACATACACAATATCACCATTTCCCTCAAATATTGTTCACAAACCAGTCTAAATCTGTGATAGTGAGCACTTCTCCTTTGCTGAGTTAATCCATCCCACCTCATAGGTGTGCCATATCAAGATGCTGATTAGACACCATGATTAGTGCACAGGTGTGCCTTAGACTGTCCACAAAAAAAGGCCACTCTGAAAAGGTGCAGTTTTGTTTTATTGGGGGGGGATACCAGTCAGTATCTGGTGTGACCACCATTTGCCTCATGCAGTGCAACACATCTCCTTCGCATAGAGTTGATCAGGTTGTCAATTGTGGCCTGTGGAATGTTGGTCCACTCCTCTTCAATGGCTGTGCGAAGTTGCTGGATATTGGCAGGAACTGGTACACGCTGTCGTATATGCCGGTCCAGAGCATCCCAAACATGCTCAATGGGTGACATGTCCGGTGAGTATGCCGGCCATGCAAGAACTGGGACATTTTCAGCTTCCAAGAATTGTGTACAGATCCTTGCAACATGGGGCCGTGCATTATCCTGCTGCAACATGAGGTGATGTTCTTGGATGTATGGCACAACAATGGGCCTCAGGATCTCATCACGGTATCTCTGTGCATTCAAAATGCCATCAATAAAATGCACCTGTGTTCTTCATCCATAGCAGACGCCTGCCCATACCACCGCCACCATGGGCCACTCGATCCACAACACTGACATCAGAAAACCACTCACCCACACGACGCCACACACACTGTCTTCCATCTGCCCTGGACAGTGTGAACCGGGATTCATCCGTGAAGAGAACACCTCTCCAACGTGCCAAACGCCAGCGAATGTGAGTATTTGCAAACTCAAGTCTGTTACGACGACAAACTGGAGTCAGGCCGAGACCCCGATGAGGATGACGAGCATGCAGATGAGCTTCCCTGAGATGGTTTCTGACAGTTTGTGCAGAAATTCTTTGGTTATGCAAACCGATTGTTTCAGCAGCTGTCCGAGTGGCTGGTCTCAGACGATCTTGGAGGTGAACATGCTGGATGTGGAGGTCCTGGGCTGGTGTGGTTACACGTGGTCTGCGGTTGTAAGGCTGGTTGAATGTACTGCCAAATTCTCTGAAACGCCTTCGGAGATGGCTTATGGTAGAGAAATGAACATTCAATACACGAGCAACAGCTCTGGTTGACATTCCTGCTGTCAGCATGCCAATTGCACGCTCCCTCAAATCTTGCGACATCTGTGGCATTGTGCTGTGTGATAAAACTGCACCTTTCAGAGTGGCCTTTTATTGTGGGCAGTCTAAGGCACACCTGTGCACTAATCATGGTGTCTAATCAGCATCTTGATATGGCACACCTGTGAGGTGGGATGGATTATCTCAGCAAAGGAGAAGTGCTCACTATCACTGATTTAGACTGGTTTGTGAACAATATTTGAGGGAAATGGTGATATTGTGTATGTGGAAAAAGTTTTAGATCTTTGAGTTCATCTCATACAAAATGGGAGCAAAACCAAAAGTGTTGCATTTATATTTTTGTTGAGTATAAATGTTCCCTCTCTAATCATTAAAGCTATCGGCCATCAATGATAATGAACTTATGAATATACTGATCAAGACAATTTAGAATTCTCCTCTTATATGATCCCAACCAATTGTTATGTGCAGACGCGGGTTGAGGAGCGGACCAACGTCTGACCGAACCCAGCGCTAAATAACCAGAAAGCGGTTCCAAAAACAAAACAGTTTTATTTCCCTCCTGTGCAATAATTTTTTTTGCTTGCTCTTGCTTGCCTCTACTGGTGGTTGGCTCTCACTGCGGTATTGTATCACTTCCTGTTCCGGAGCACAGCTGTGTTTTTCTGTATCTGTTAGCTGTTTAATCTGCGCAGTTAGATTGATCTAGTTATCTAGATAACGATTTGTTTCCCCAGTGTAATCTTCACGTGCCTTAACTAAAGCACTCCTTCTGCTGAATCACCTCTAAATTATTTACAAATTATTCACTTTGCGTGTTTTTAGGAATCCGCTAGCTTAGCGCAGCTACTAGCTCTTAGCCGATTTAGCATGGCGGCTTCTCCTGTCTCTCCCGCACTTTTCTGCTCTGGGTGTGAAATGTTTAGTTATTCCTCGGCCTCCATTAGCAGTAACGGTACTTGTAATAAGTGGAGCTTATTCATAGCTTTGGAGGCCAGGCTGGGCGAATTGGAGACTCGGCTCCGCACCGTGGAAAATTCTACAGTTAGCCAGGCCCCTGTAGTCGGTGCGGACCAACGTAGCTTAGCCACCGTTAGTTCCCCTCTGGCAGATCCCGAGCAGCCGGGAAAGCAGGCTGACTGGGTGACTGTGAGGAGGAAGCGTAGCCCTAAACAGAAGCCCCGTGTACACCGCCAACCCGTTCACATTTCTAACCGTTTTTCCCCACTCGACGACACACCCACTGAGGATCAAACTCTGGTTATTGGCGACTCTGTTTTGAGAAATGTGAAGTTAGCGACACCAGCAACCATAGTCAATTGTCTTCCGGGGGCCAGAGCAGGCGACATTGAAGGAAATTTGAAACTGCTGGCTAAGGCTAAGCGTAAATTTGGTAAGATTGTAATTCACGTCAGCAGTAATGACACCCGGTTACGCCGATCGCAGGTCACTAAAATTAACATTGAATCGGTGTGTAACTTTGCAAAAACAATGTCGGACTCTGTAGTTTTCTCTGGGCACCTCCCCAATCGGACCGGGAGTGTCATGTTTAGCCGCATGTTCTCCTTGAATTGCTGGCTGTCTGAGTGGTGTCCAAAAAATGAGGTGGGCTTCATAGATAATTGGCAAAGCTTCTGGGGAAAACCTGGTCTTGTTAGGAGAGACGGCATCCATCCCACTTTGGATGGAGCAGCTCTCATTTCTAGAAATCTGGCCAATTTTCTTAAATCCTCCAAACCGTGACTATCCAGGGTTGGGACCAGGAAGCAGAGTTGTAGTCTTACACACCTCTCTGCAGCTTCTCTCCCCCTGCCATCCCCTCATTACCCCATCCCCGTAGAGACGGTGTCTGCTCCCAGACCACCAATAACCAGCAAAAATCTATTTAAGCATAAAAATTCAAAAAGAAAAAATAATATGGCACCTTCAACTGCACCACAGACTAAAACAGTTAAATGTGGTCTGTTAAACATTAGGTCTCTCTCTTCTAAGTCCCTGTTGGTAAATGATATAATAATTGATCAACATATTGATT
This sequence comes from Thalassophryne amazonica, assembly GCF_902500255.1. Taxonomy (NCBI): domain Eukaryota; kingdom Metazoa; phylum Chordata; class Actinopteri; order Batrachoidiformes; family Batrachoididae; genus Thalassophryne; species Thalassophryne amazonica. The sequence continues at coordinate 60,186,623 of NC_047116.1, read as the reverse complement.
TATTCTGCCTTACAGAAACCTGGTTACAGCAGGATGAATATGTTAGTTTAAATGAGTCAACACCCCCGAGTCACACTAACTGTCAGAATGCTCGTTGCACGGGCCGAGGCGGAGGATTAGCAGCAATCTTCCATTCCAGCTTATTAATTAATCAAAAACCCAGACAGAGCTTTAATTCATTTGAAAGCTTGACTCTTAGTCTTGTCCATCCAAATTGGAAGTCCCAAAAAACAGTTTTATTTGTTATTATCTATCGTCCACCTGGTCGTTACTGTGAGTTTCTCTGTGAATTTTCAGACCTTTTGTCTGACTTAGTGCTTAGCTCAGATAAGATAATTATAGTGGGCGATTTTAACATCCACACAGATGCTGAGAATGACAGCCTCTACACTGCATTTAATCTATTATTAGACTCTATTGGCTTTGCTCAAAATGTAAATGAGTCCACCCACCACTTTAATCATATCTTAGATCTTGTTCTGACTTATGGTATGGAAATAGAAGACTTAACAGTATTCCCTGAAAACTCCCTTCTGTCTGATCATTTCTTAATAACATTTACATTTACTCTGATGGACTACCCAGCAGTGGGGAATAAGTTTCATTACACTAGAAGTCTTTCAGACAGCGCTGTAACTAGGTTTAAGGATATGATTCCTTCTTTATGTTCTCTAATGCCATATACCAACACAGTGCAGAGTAGCTACCTAAACTCTGTAAGTGAGATAGAGTATCTCGTCAATAGTTTTACATCCTCATTGAAGACAACTTTGGATGCTGTAGCTCCTCTGAAAAAGAGAGCTTTAAATCAGAAGTGCCTGACTCCGTGGTATAACTCACAAAATCGTAGCTTAAAGCAGATAACCTGTAAGGTGGAGAGGAAATGGCGTCTCACTAATTTAGAAGATCTTCACTTAGCCTGGAAAAAGAGTCTGTTGCTCTATAAAAAAAGCCCTCCGTAAAGCTAGGACATCTTTCTACTCATCACTAATTGAAGAAAATAAGAACAACCCCAGGTTTCTTTTCAGCACTGTAGCCAGGCTGACAAAGAGTCAGAGCTCTACTGAGCTGAGTATTCCATTAACTTTAACTAGTAATGACTTCATGACTTTCTTTGCTAACAAAATTTTAACTATTAGAGAAAAAATTACTCATAACCATCCCAAAGACGTATCGTTATCTTTGGCTGCTTTCAGTGATGCCGGTATTTGGTTAGACTCTTTCTCTCCGATTGTTCTGTCTGAGTTATTTTCATTAGTTACTTCATCCAAACCATCAACATGTCTATTAGACCCCATTCCTACCAGGCTGCTCAAGGAAGCCCTACCATTATTTAATGCTTCGATCTTAAATATGATCAATCTATCTTTGTTAGTTGGCTATGTACCACAGGCTTTTAAGGTGGCAGTAATTAAACCATTACTTAAAAAACCATCACTTGACCCAGCTATCTTAGCTAATTATAGGCCAATCTCCAACCTTCCTTTTCTCTCAAAAATTCTTGAAAGGGTAGTTGTAAAACAGCTAACTGATCATCTGCAGAGGAATGGTCTATTTGAAGAGTTTCAGTCAGGTTTTAGAATTCATCATAGTACAGAAACAGCATTAGTGAAGGTTACAAATGATCTTCTTATGGCCTCGGACAGTGGACTCATCTCTGTGCTTGTTCTGTTAGACCTCAGTGCTGGTTTTGATACTGTTGACCATAAAATTTTATTACAGAGATTAGAGCATGCCATAGGTATTAAAGGCACTGCGCTGCGGTGGTTTGAATCATATTTGTCTAATAGATTACAATTTGTTCATGTAAATGGGGAATCTTCTTCACAGACTAAAGTTAATTATGGAGTTCCACAAGGTTCTGTGCTAGGACCAATTTTAATCACTTTATACATGCTTCCCTTAGGCAGTATTATTAGACGGTATTGCTTAAATTTTCATTGTTACGCAGATGATACCCAGCTTTATCTATCCATGAAGCCAGAGGACACACACCAATTAGCTAAACTGCAGGATTGTCTTACAGACATAAAGACATGGATGACCTCTAATTTCCTGCTTTTAAACTCAGATATTGTACTTGGCCCCACAAATCTTAGAAACATGGTGTCTAACCAGATCCTTACTCTGGATGGCATTACCCTGACCTCTAGTAATACTGTGAGAAATCTTGGAGTCATTTTTGATCAGGATATGTCATTCAAAGCGCATATTAAACAAATATGTAGGACTGCTTTTTTGCATTTACGCAATATCTCTAAAATTAGAAAGGTCTTGTCTCAGAGTGATGCTGAAAAACTAATTCATGCATTTATTTCCTCTAGGCTGGACTATTGTAATTCATTATTATCAGGTTGTCCTAAAAGTTCCCTAAAAAGCCTTCAGTTAATTCAAAATGCTGCAGCTAGAGTACTAACGGGGACTAGAAGGAGAGAGCATATCTCACCCATATTGGCCTCTCTTCATTGGCTTCCTGTTAATTCTAGAATAGAATTTAAAATTCTCCTTCTTACTTATAAGGTTTTGAATAATCAGGTCCCATCTTATCTTAGGGACCTCATAGTACCATATCACCCCAATAGAGCGCTTCGCTCTCAGACTGCAGGCTTACTTGTAGTTCCTAGGGTTTGTAAGAGTAGAATGGGAGGCAGAGCCTTCAGCTTTCAGGCTCCTCTCCTGTGGAACCAGCTCCCAATTCAGATCAGGGAGACAGACACCCTCTCTACTTTTAAGATTAGGCTTAAAACTTTCCTTTTTGCTAAAGCTTATAGTTAGGGCTGGATCAGGTGACCCTGAACCATCCCTTAGTTATGCTGCTATAGACGTAGACTGCTGGGGGGTTCCCATGATGCACTGTTTCTTTCTCTTTTTGCTCTGTATGCACCACTCTGCATTTAATCATTAGTGATCGATCTCTGCGCCCCTCCACAGCATGTCTTTTTCCTGGTTCTCTCCCTCAGCCCCAACCAGTCCCAGCAGAAGACTGCCCCTCCCTGAGCCTGGTTCTGCTGGAGGTTTCTCTTCCTGATAAAAGGGAGTTTTTCCTTCCCACTGTAGCCAAGTGCTTGCTCACAGGGGGGTCGTTTTGACCGTTGGGGTTTTACATAATTATTGTATGGCCTTGCCTTACAATATAAAGCGCCTTGGGGCAACTGTTTGTTGTGATTTGGCGCTATATAAAAAAAAAAAATTGAATTGAATTGAATTAATTGGTGTACAACATAAATATTTGGTTGTCTGGCGAAGTGAAGGACGGTGCGCTCTCCAGCGCCCAAATGGATCGAAGCCCGACGCTTCTGGACCCAGACTCACCGCCGAACACCCCCCAGGTGGATACGACAAACTGACTCTGTGAAGGATGGAAAAGGTGAGGTAAGTCAACAGAGCTACAACAAATATCCTTCAGAGGCACACACTATCAGCAACACATTCAGGTCTGAATTTAAGCTTTATGTAAATGAGCAACTTCTCACAACAGGTGGAGGATCTTCATTCCGTACGCAGTGAGAAGCAAACTGCACAATTCTCATCAATGTTTAAATATACTGCGTAACAAAATATCAAATTACTGTTAACACTTATTCAGACAATCATCACCTCTGATGTGTGCTGACAGCATGTGTCCCTCACCCGTCCTCCTTCACAGGCACGATGTGTCAAACCCTGGTGCGGTCCTCAGCGTCTCACAAACGAACGTCACAAGGTCGAGTTCCCGGCAATTCTGCTCGAATCACTCATGGCTTAAATGCAGAACGCCATCTCATTATCTGCTTCAGCTGAAAGTCTTTAAGTTTGCACGTGAGCATCATCCACAGGTGCTGCAAGTCATTAGGCCTGCACGTGAACATCCTCCACAAGTGCAGCCAATAATGCTGATGAGGGTGAAGGATTCTTCCGCCAGCACCTTCTCCACAGAAACAACCAGTTTGCATACCACCTGGAGAGCAAAGAAAAGAAAACAACACCAAAATGTCCAGCCAAACCCCCCAACACTCAACACCAATGACCTAAACCATGGAGAGTTCCGTCTTTTAGACGTAGACTATCGAATAGTAGCACCTTTTAAAACTCCTATTCAACTCCTAGTTACAGCAGATGATGTAATTCACTCTTGAATCGTTCAAACCCTTGAAATTAAGATAGATGCTGTCCAAGAATGATTAAACCAAACAGCATTAGTAGCATCACACCCCAGAATCTTTTATGGCCAATGCTCTGAAATTTGTGGCGCAAATCATAACTTTATAGAAATTGTCGTAGAAGCTGTACCTTCACAATACTTTAAAGACTGGGTAGAAACCCAGGGTGAATAATATAGATATAAACTTGTATCTACATTAACCATGCCTCAAGCAATGCCCCAACTTAACCCGAACCCTTGACTAAAATTCCTTCTTCTATCCTGAATCATCCTTCTTCTACCTATAACTTTAATTACAATAAGCCCTTACGTTAACCTACCTAACCTCTCTATAAATAAAAAAGATTCAACTCACTGAACTTGAACTTGAACATAGCATAAAATACTTTTTATATAAATAAGCCTAATGACCCTTCTATCTTTCCTCCCCCACTCCACTCTATTAGCCTTAAAATTAATTAAACTACTATGACAATAAACCTTTTCAGCCCGTTTGAAAGTCCATCCCTTCTGGACATCCCATTAATCATTATTGCCTTATGTTTCCCCCTGCATGTTATTAAACTTAATTCCTCTTGTTGATCAAAAAACCGCCTTACCACAATTCAAATATTCTGAATGAAACAATTTATTATTCAACTTATAAAACCTATTAACAAACCAGGACATAAATGAGCATTTCTCTTTCTAACTCTTTTTCTATTTCTCATTACAATAAATACTCTAGGCCTTCTTCCATTTATATTTACAGCCACCACCAAACTATCAATTAATCGCAGCTTTGCTATTCCCCTATGACTCTCAACAGTCTTAACAGGACTTCGAAATGACAGTACTAAAGCTTTAGGCCATTTATTACTTGAAAGTACACCTCTTCTTCTAATCCCTATTCTAGTTATTATCGAAACAGTAAGTTTATTTATTCACCCACTAGCCCTAGGTGTTCGTTTAACAACCAACCTTACAGGCGGACACCTACTTATTCATCTCATCACCACCACAGTTTTTAAACTCTTAATAGTGTCTGCTTTGTTGACTCTAGTTCTCCGTATTCTCCTGCTATAATTCAAGCATATGTCTTTGTACTTCTTCTAAGCCTTTACTTACAAGAAAACGTCTAATGACTCATCAAGCACACGCATTCCATATAGTTGACCCTAGCCCATGACCACTTACAGGGGCCGCATCTGCCCTTCTTCTGACAAAAGGTTTAATCATATGATTCCATTATGACTCTTCAAAATTAGTACTCCGAGGCCTGATTCTTCTTTTTCTTACTATATTCCAATTATGACGAGACGTTGTACGAGAAAGTACATATTTTGGCCATCACACACTCCCAGTCAAAAAAAACCTACGATATGGTATAATCTTATTTATTACATCAGAAGACTTTTTCCCCTAGGATTTTTCTGAGTCTTCTTCCACTCTAGCCTAGCCCCAACCCCAAAAACTGGAGGTCACTGACCCCCAACAAGTATCATACTCCTTAACCCGTTTGAAGTTCCTATTCTTAACACTCCTGTTCTACTTGCCTCCGGTGTAACTGTAACATGAACCCACCATAGTCTAACTCAAGGTAATCGTAAAGAAGCAATTCAGTCCCTGACCTTAACTAGCCTATTAGGCTTTTACTTTACTCTACTTCAAGCCATAGAATACTACGAAGTGCCCTTTATAATCCCAGACAGCGTCTACAGCTCTACATTTTTTGTTGCCACAGGATTTCATGGCCTTCACGTAATTATTGGATCAACATTTCTACTAATTTGCCTACTACGATTAATTAACTTCCATTTTACAACAACACGCCACTTTGGCTTTGAAGTAGCTGCTTGATACTGACACTTCGTCAATGTCGTCTGACTTTTTCTCTACGTATCAATCTACTGATGAGGTTCATAATTATCTCTCTAGTATATTTAATGCTAATAACTTCCAATTATTAAATCTCGATATCCGAGGAGAGATATTTGCTTCTACACAAATTTATTTCCAGGATCTTCTATATATGTATCCTCCTAAACATGTAAATTTACTACAACTGTTTAAGAAGGAAGATAATTAATATATTCCTAGCCATTCTAACAACCACTATTCTATCCTTAATTCTTATATTTATTTCATTCTGACTTCCTCAAATCAACTCTAATAATGAAAAACTCTCACCATACGAATGCGGATTTGACCCCCTTGGCTTGGCCCGACTTCTCTTCTCACTCCGATTCTTCCTAGTAACGATCTTATTCCTCCTTTTTGACATAGAAATTGCTCTACTTCTTCCCCTTCCAAGAGGTAACCACCTAACTAACCCCATCATATCCACCATATGAGCCTCCTCAATTCTTGTTATCCTTACATTAGGACTGGCCTATGAATGAACTCAAGGCGGCCTTGAATGAGCCGAATAATGAGAGAGAAATTTAATAATTCAGCCACCCCATCAATCCAGTGGGGGGGTGAACACTATTTAATTCAAACTTTACTCAATTCTAATTTGATTTAAACCAGGATAACTCCACTAAAGTTGAGATCTTTTATACCAGATAGACCTAGACCCTATTAAAATTTCAAATTCAACAAACTTGCGTATCCTTAATTGTGGGAGGAAGCCATAACAACCAGACGGACCCATACAAACACTAGGAGAATCTGCAAGCTCCAAATTCTACTAACTAATCTTAAAACCACTTAACTTTTATGTTAAGAAATTTAAAACAATCTTCAAGTGCAATGGAAACAAATAATAGGATAAATGATGCAGACCCACAGGGTCTCCAAACTGCTGAAACAGGCCGAACCCTGAACAGCTTCCAAAGTAATAATCTTCAAAGCTTTCCAATCTAGGAAATAAAATGCTTTGCTTTGTTTTGTTTATTTGAGCCACTTTGTGCCTCTGTCATCAGCCGTTACAGCAAACATCACCTGGGAGGACCTCGTCCATCAGCCAACGATGACTCTTCTCAGCCAGCTTCTTCCTTGTGATGAAGGAATTGGACATCATCCACTTGTCCATCAAATGGGGGGGGTTGCATGGCCTTGATTTGCCTTAATTAAATAAATATATTAATGCTTTCTCAACCAAAACCTGAGATTTTGGAACTAAGGACAGAGACTGTGTTTTCACTCCCAGTTCAGAAATTCCTGTTTGTGGAGTTTAGGGCCCTGTCCCACTGGTGTTTAGGAGGATTTGCGTATGGATTGTGCACAAAATTGGCCCATATTCGCCAAAAGTCCGCAATATCCGTGTAACATGCCTGTATGAGTCGGCCGTCATCCAAACACGCCCGTGATCATCCGCAGAGGCACGCATGTCCGCAGCCAGGATTTTTGAGCTGTTCAAAAATCTGAAAGCGGATAATATCCGCCTTACATACTCCATATATACTCAATTCATACACAATACATACTCACTCTATGCGCTGTATATCTGCCGTTAACCGCTGATATCCGCAACTGACGGGGATTTGCGGCTTGGCAGCGGACTGAGACAGTGTGTAAAACAGATATATATTGTGCCCATCATGTCCACATCACAAACTAAAATATGTTGTAGCGAATGCATACAGATCGGCCACGAATAAAGCGTTTTTATTACATCTGCTTTGCAGCTGATTTGCGGACAATGGGCCTCATGTATCAACGTTGCGTACGGCGATATTTGAGTGTATATGGGGTGCGCCAAAACGGCTGCGCTACTTGGCATTTATCAATGTGGTCGTTGGCGTACGCTGCGCTGAAAATATACACCAGGTCGAGAGGTGGCGTAAATTATACGCCAAAATGAACCAGCGCTGGAATCCACATAAAAATGAAGATGATCAACATGATAAACAGTGCCATTATACAAATCAATGCATATGTTACATAAATAACACTTTCCTGATTATACTACATAATAATCAATACAAATCCCACTTTTGCGGGATTGTTATGGAGCACGATCCGTGGCTACAGCGCTGACTGCAAAGAAAGCGCTGCACGCCCTTTTCTCCAGACTCCGAGCCTGGAGCCAGAGCAGCGCTGAGCTTAACTTCATGTGGTGTGATCGTTTTAGACAATGAAATTGATAATAACAACTGTAGTTTCGTCATTCCCTTAATTCGCCTGTGCTGCAACCAGGTTTTGTCGTCTCCATTCGGTTGTCACAATAAAATAAATACAGAAATACATTTAAAAAATAAAGAAATCTGACAGATTAGGCGTGTCTTATTAATTGAGCGAGCAAATATCCACATGTCAAGAATTATTGACATGTGAAAAGAGAATACAGTGGTCCCTCGCTATAACGCCGTTCACCTGTCGTGGCCTCGAGTCTCGCGGAGTATTTAGTCCAATTTTGCATGCCTTTTTTTTTTTACAGTGTTCTGTGTTCTGCGTATCTGTTTATAAGAATCTTGTCGCCCAGAAGAAAAAAGAGCGCCAACAACTACTCATAACTGTGTTTGTCACACGGAAACAAACACCTGCTGCAGTGAGATGTGAGTGGAAAAGGCGCAGCGTCAGGACGCAGAGGCCCGATCTGTGAAATACTGGTGAGTCACTATTAATAATTTCTTATGTGTCCGACCTCGTTCGTTGATCGTTAAAATTAATTTGTTAGTTCTAAATGCCATCATAATTATTTATAGTAGAACTTTCTATTTTTATTTCTCAAACAAATGTTTGGGCCTGAAACAGTTTGGGTATTATTTCCTACTAAGGTTTGAACTTTGAGTGTTTACACACGAGAGAAAAGTGAGAAATGTTCATGCTGATTGAGAAAGTGTATAAACTTTGTAGTGAGGGGTGTTTACAGCTTTGAAACGTCTATAATAATTGTAAAAAATAAACGCTGCCTAACGTCGCAGTTTCGCGTATTTTTTCGGCTATTTTTTAGAACGTAACTCCAGCGATTAATGAGGGACCACTGTAACACTTTATTGATTATATACTACAAAACAATTGATACGACGGCTGCTTTTGACGCTCTATTGGCACGCGTCGTGATTGGTGGAGTTCTTTTTCTTTGCCGTCTTCCTGGCTTCCATGTCGTAAAATGAGGGTGTGTCTGAAGCGGAGTCTGAATATTTATGGGCATGTTTATTATAATTACAATTGTTTTCACCCGCCGCATTTATCAAGACCACGTCAGGCGTATGCCAGAAATGGGCAGATGCGCACTGCTTGATACATGTCAGGTGACTTTGGTGTATTTCAAGTTTACACTGTAAATTACGCCACAAGTGCGCAACATTGATACATGAGGCCCAATCTGTGAATGCATGACAAAGGCGTCACGTAAACCCAAAGTACTATATATGTGGCAAAAAGGTACATACCTGCCAGTCACTGCTGGTCCGGCTGTGTAAATCCATAAAGATGTAATAGCTGCTGCAATCCAGGACTTTTATTTAACACCAACAAAAGGAAGAGTTGCTGTTTATAACCACAACTCACGCTGAAGCCTGTTTTCTGTGATGCTCTCAAAAAAAAAAAAACGTCTCACCCCCCCCCCCCCAAACTCATGAACAGTTAACCCTCGCATGCCAACAAGAACATTAACTCTATGATCAGCTTGTCCAAGTCCACCAAATACTCCAGAGGCTGTATTTTTGGTATAGTGATGCCGACAGCCCGAGTGCTTCTTTTAAGACCGCAATGCAGATGCCGTGCACACGCAACACGTGCGCGATGCATTCATAATACACCCGTAATGCTGCCGTGATAATATCAGTGTGTCGGATCAGTTTCCTCACTACATGCGTTATATAACCGTGATTGTTCATCATATATTCACTATGTATTATTAATATATCCGTGATTCATACTGGGACATTTGTCATTTTTGGCCATTTTTGTTGCGGACAACAACGAACACCCGCAATTTGTATACTCAATACGTGCACTATTAATCCTCTCCCCAGTGGGACAGGGCCCTTAATGACGTAAGTCCCCTTTAAAAGTTAGAACAGAGTTTCTGCTCTTTTCTCTCTCTTCTCACTCTTGGAGCGCTCTGCAAGCCTCTCTCTTCTATTTCTTTAAAACGCTTAATTTCATTTTTTGGGTCAACAAGGCCCCATGCTAAACTAACCTAAAGCTACCACGTGGCTTCATTCATGCGTTCATTCATTCATTGCTTTATTCTTGTTTCATTTTTTGTGAATTTTAACCTGACGCTTTAAGGTGCGTCAAGTCTTTCGAAGTTTAAGAGAACTTCTGATCTGAACGTTTCAAAATAATAGTGAATTTACAGAAAAGCGACTTTCCTTTTTTGTAATTGTACACAGCTTTTAAAGTTTTTACTTTAAGACTTTTAATCTGGCTCCAACAAACTTTTTAAAAGGTACCAGAAACCATTTTCACCAAACGCCTTCCACCTCTGAGGTCCAACAAGCTGACAACCCGACTGCAAGCAGCCATCCTGTCGGTAAAGCCAGCTGACACAAGCCTTTGGGATCACCCGGGGAGACCACTGAGTTAACCCCTGACCCAAGTGAGCATGCTGCAAAGAGCCTACATCAACGACAGACCGACGGGTCGTCCGAACCACCTCTTCAACAAATCAGCTAAGTGACCCAGTTAAAGGTCCCAGAAAAAGGGATTTGTTGTCAGTGGATGCAAAGTGGCTTCTTCTTTTTAAACATATTCATATGTTTGTTTAATAATTTTCTTAAAATTAATTGGCTTCAAATCTCATCACTAAATTCTAATCAGATGTATTTACTTATAGTCTTTAAACTTCATCTCTTTCTTTCACATCTCATGAGTAAGCAAATTGTATCCATAAATGAACTTATTTAACACTAGAATCCCTGGAACTTTCTGCCGCTGCTGCAAGGCCCTCTTCCCCCTCTCAAATTAGTGTTGTGGTGATCACCCTATTAGCTACATTTACATGGACACTTTATTTCTGATCTGACTGAATTCTAGCCGATTGGTGGATCAGATTGTCCTGTTTACATGAACGTGCCCTAAAGTGATCCGCTTGCTGTGCGTGTTTACATGCACCGTGGTTACGATCCGATTCAGTCAGTAGAGCAATCCCATGATGCTTTGCGTTGTGACGTCTGCCGTTTGTGACATACGCAAATGAGTTGTACCCGGAAGCCCGCCCGTATAGAGGGTTTTCATGTGACGTATCGGTCACGTCATTTTGTGTCCCGCGGCCATTCTGGATTACGACGCGGTGGCCGCTGTGATTACACTTCGTGCATTTGGTGAACAATTGCAGAGTTTCAACGTCGGTGTGAAGAAGCCTCACGGCACCGTGTCGCTGTGAGAGATCCGCCGCTAACAGAAATCCACTGCTCACAGAATTTTATTTTATTCGGCAATAAAATTATATAACAATACATAAAACTACTGCAGAGGATAACACAAGAACACTTCCAATACGGATGCTTATTTACATTGAGCACCTAGCTGCTGATCCACAAGCTGCCCTTCCAGCGCCTGGTGAGAGAAATCGCTCAGGACTTCAAGACTGACCCCCGCTTTCAGAGCTCCACTGTGATGCTCTGCAGGAGGCCGGCGAGGCTGACCTGGTCAGCAGCTTCCTAGTTCACAATATCGCAGTGTGACACGGTCGGCCAGTTCGTTACATTAACACTAAACTCACTATCTGGTATAAGATACGGATCCACTGAACCGACTGCTACACATCTATCACGATAAATAGCTTCATCTCAAGGATTTAAAGCCTCATAATAACCGGACATTCTCTTCTTTTTTCTATCACGCATCAGCCTCCTTGTAATGCAGAATGGCGACGGCACCTGCAGCAAATCGGTCACGTTATTGAAAACCCTCTATAAACAATGGATTTGTTAGCCAGCGTAATCAAGATTACTGTTATTTTTTGCGTGTTTCTTTTGAAACTGCAGCATCAGAGGAACATGCTTCTTCTTCAGGACTTGTTCAGAAAAGAAACGAGCGCGGCGGAATGTGTTTTTTACGTGATGTAGACTGAAAGCCGTATGAAAACACCGACAGATTAACATCTGATTTACGAGCCAAATGAAAAAGAAGCCTTGGAGATCAGACGGAGCTTTGAGGAAACGCATCATATTCCTCAAATAACTGACGGGACTCACAGACACATGCAGGTAGGTTATTTCTGAACATCTGTCGTTTTCATTGACCCACAATCAATAACGTCACAGCTACCACTTTTATGACTTCTGCTAACTTTTTTTTCTGTGGCTTTTAGGTAGAGTCCACTATGAAATCTCACAAAACTTATTTTAAACAATGAACTTTTGCAAAATATGACAATAAATCAATTTCATGAATAAATGAAACAAACCTTGTGTGTGAGGCCTTTTTACATTTCTTACTTACTTTACTCAACTAAAACAAGTTGTTTGCTTTGAGATTTTGCAACATCAGTTGCAAAATGCCTGGAAAAGCCCAAGATTCCAATGTTTTGTGCCATTCAGACCTTTGAGAGAGCAACAACTGCCAAATACCTTTCAAACTTAAGAGTAAAAAAGTCATATCCACTACACCCTGTGCTTTGTTCGCCTGATTTATCCTTAAGAATATAATGACTCATTAAGCATCAGAATTTTAAAATATATAACCATTTTCTGTTTTAGGGTGTGAAAAACACTGAGGGCGAAGACGTACGGCTACAAATCATTGGTGACCCTGCAGATCCACTCTTCGACAGGTTGCTGAAAGGCTGCATAAATTCTACAAATCTGAACACAGAGGAGAAATTTCTTAATGTGAACCTCAGCTCACTCTGTGTAATAGTAGAAAACACTTTAGGGATTTTGAAGTCGAGGTGGAGGGTGCTACTGAAGACAAGAGATTTTCACTTCACCTTTACACCAGCTGTGATAGCAACCTGCTGTGCACTTCCTAATTTCTGTCAAAATGAGAGGAACAACGCAAGCAACAACTGGTTGGAGAACGCTGGTCACTTTGATGGCATCTTTCCTCAGCCTGGACCACAAGTCTCAATGCAGAGCCATTCCAGTGGGAGCAGGACAACGATGGCATTGAAGGAGTACATGTTCAATCACTTCCCTCTCCGAAATGGTCATCTCCATTAACAAAAAACAAAAAAAAATCTGACAAACACATTTTCTCTTTTTTATTAAAGTGAATGCAGCTTTCTTCCATACACATATATAAAATAAAAACCTGGCAGCACCACAACAATTTGGTTAAAAATAAAATATAGTGCTAAAAACTTTTAATCACTTACATCAGAGCTTGGCATTACTTCTTAAACTGGCATTACTGTGATGTCAGATCATAAAACCAAACCCTAAAGGCGGCTCTTTGTCAGCAAAATAACATACTATCAGGAAAAATTTGAAGAAACTAAACATCAGGGCCAGTTTCTTCCACTGTTATTTTGATTATTCTGCGTGTGCCGAAGTGGCAGGTGGTAACTTGGGTTGGGTGGTCAGGTGGCTTGCTGTGATTGGTGATGAAACAGTGGACTTAGTAGAGGACCTAGCTGGGCTGCGTGCACATCATTTAGGAGAGATTAACTCACCTGTTCCAGACTAATATGACCCCAGTGAACAAGTTGGGATATGTGCCAAAATCTCTGTCCAGGACAAACAGCCCAAAATGCCCAAACCCTTTTTCATCCCAAGTGTTACTTCAAATACAGATGTATTTTCTAAACAACAGCAGCTAGAGATTTTCCAAGGTGTTGAACATGTTGAAAATGACCAGTACATCTTTGGGAGGGCCAAAGAAAACTGTAAAATTTCTATTTTGATATTTTAAGAGAAAATGGCTAAAATAAGTGGATCAACGTATTACCACACATCCAAAGAAAATAAACATTTTCCAAATATGAAATTTTTATTTTCAATCCTGTTATCAATGGAATATGCATTTAAAGTGGAAAATACAAAAAAAAAAAACCTTGTGTCTTTGGCAAACAGCAGTATCTAGAGGTCTTAAATGTTTTAAAGATTATCAGGGAACATCCACAACAGAAAGTTTAAGATACTAAATATGTGGCGATTCCAGACTGTATGTAGGTCGTTTGACCTAATGTTTTTTTCTTAAAATATAAAAATGAGAAATTTTACACTCTTCTATGACTCTAAACATGTACTGGTCATTCTGAGCATACCGAGTACCTTGGAAAACCTACAGCTGCTGCAGTTTAGAAAATCCAGCTGTATTTGAAGTAACACTTGGGACGAGTGGTCATTTTCGGGCTGTTACATGCTTGTCTCAGCGAGGTCCCAGACTAACTTTGTTCATGTAAATGTGGAGCTGATGAGTAGGGTTGAGAAAGGAGAGCCTGAAGACCATCAAACCGTTGCCCTATAATACTTTCAGTTGAGCGGGTACTTTCTTCCATAAACCTGGAAAGAAGCCTCGCTTCTCTTTCCAGATTCCTCTCATGCTGCTGTTGCATGTTGTCCAGGAAAGATCTCTGCTGGGCTGATCGATCACCCAGGAGCTTGGCATCACCAGATGATGGCTTTCGATCTAGAATGTATCATTTCAGTTAGCAAAGAAAAAGAGGGTTTATGTTGTTCTCTTTGTGGATCTCTCAGTCATGTATTATACCAAAGAATCATCCTGCTTCTGTATTCAAATATGTTGTACTCATACACACGGCTTTTGACTTCACAAAGCTCAAAACAGGAAAACAAAATTGAAATGAAAATATGTTTGTGTCTCAACTGTCTAAAGGATATTAACTGTCATATTCTGCTGGAAGTTTGTAATATTACCATTTCTAAAAAATAAAGCACTCCAAATAAATAAATAAATAAATATGCAATGACTTGAACATTATTTTTTTCAACAAGCTCTACAGGAAATTTCAATAACTCACTGCGGTCTTATTTTGCAGCATATTACTCTTTAAAAAAAACTCACTTTTTTGTCTGGAGCCTCCTCTGTGTGGTCTTCAGGTTGTGTTAAGCTGCTGTCATCAATCTCCTCCGACGTGCTGTTTACATCATCATCATCAGCAGCATCATCATCTGTATATATGAGAACAGAAATTAACGCGATGCACTAAAGTGAACGAGGATAAAGAGTGTCGGTTAACTCGATGATCAGACTGTGTTCATGTACTTTACTCCGTGAATAAACTTATGGGATAACTTAACATGAATCCCCAACATTAACTTGAACTAAAGCCACACATTTGGCTCAAAGTACGTCTCGGGGAAAAAAAAAAAAAAAGGAATGTTGAGTTAGCGTGATTTTATCAGGACTTACCTCCAGACTTTCCGGTGTCTCGGGTGAACTTTCTTCCGGTGGAAAACCGACTTCTACTCCAGTGTGCTCCTTGGAGAGGGTCGAACTCCGATTATTATCCATAAATTCATAATAAGTGAAGCTGGTTGGAGGTGCGCCGCTGCTGCTTGTTTAGCTTCTCCTTAGGTTCCTCACAGGCAGACAATCCGACGTGCCGTTTACATGGAACGCGATCGGGTTAAAAACAGGGTTACACCACCTCCTCTAACCCGATCGTAATTTCGATCAAATTGAGCTATTCTAATCAGATGGAGCTGTTTACATGGCGTGATTTTGATCCGATTGTTGAATCTGATTGTTCAATCAGACAGAAACAACATTTATTTCACACATAAAAATATTCAAGAGAAATCACATTGACAAACAATTTGTGAGCACAGTCAACAATTGTGAGTTCCTGTGTACAGTGTTCTGTTTTTTTGTTTGTTTGTTTAGTTTTTTAGCAATTTTTACACACGAATGGAGATCCTTTCCTACATTTCCGACAGGTGTACTTGTGGCAAATGGCACATTTCTCTGTACTGCGATTTCTGCTGCAACTTTGACGCACTTGGCATGTTGTTTTCCCTTCAGAAACTCTTCTCATTTCACGTAGTGCCTCCTCTCTCTCTCTTTCCAGTGTGTGTTCCTGCATGTGTATATTTCTCAGTTCAATTGCAAGCTTATGCTGGAACTTTTGCCTCGACTCCTTTGATCCTGTACATGCCTTGTACAGTACATGTGCATTAGCAGCAGCAATGTCCAGGATGTTGTAGAAGACAGCTATAGGCTATCTCTGTGTTCCTGTGTGCACTGTATAAGCACGCAGTTTTTGATCCAGCACATCAACACCACATTTCAAATGGTTGTAGTCTATGATTACTTTTGGTTTTCACTGCAAATCTTCTTCAAGCTCCACTTTCTTATACAGTGTGCTGAGAAGACACACATTTTTCTTCTTTTTAGCTGCATAAACTGTTAGCAGGGCACTGCCAGAAGTGAACACCTGTGTTGAAAACTCCTCACGTTCTCTGGTGTTTTTTTACCTGCTCTGGAACTTCCCGTCGAATTTTGTTTATTGTACCAAGCAGAGTTGTGTTGCGTTGTAGAAGCCTGTTCGCCAGAGACAACGATGTAAAAAAATTGTCCATAGTGACAGTTCTGCCTCTATCCAAAAAGGGTTCCATAAGCCTTGTCACAACATTTTCTGCAAGTCGCTCTCCTATGGCACGGCTGGGGTCTTTTCCTAAGTAAGGAATGGCATTGCACATGTACTTAGTGTCCAAGTCTGCTGCAATCCAAAACTTTATTCCAAACTTGTCCGGTTTAGATGCAATGTACTGCAGAAAAGGACATCGGACCTTTGTTGGAAATAACTGTTCATCAACTGTTATGTGTTGCCCTGGGTTGTACAACAGCATGCGGTTCTGAAAAAAGTGCACCCAAATGTCTGAAATGGCAGCAAATTTGTCCGTCTGCATGCGTTCCTAACAGGTGTCCTTGATATCAAAGCTTAAATAGTGCATCAACTCTTCATATCGGTCTCGGGACATTGTGGACATGATTTCCGGAATGCCAAAGCATTTTGACCAGCAGTCACGCATGGCACTGGTTCTGCCAATTGCTCCTCTGAAGAATAAAACAGCAATGAATGCCATCAGCTCGTAGACACATGTGCTCCAGTCAGCCTGTCTATGCAGATTGGGGACTGCATGCTGCATTAACATATGTTTGGGCTAATGAATGATTCGTTAATGAACCATTGTGCTACAATGATGGGCTCTTGGAGTAGAGGGGGGTACCTTTCCCTGCGCAAATTTGCGCAGACTCAGGCTCTAAAGTGTTAGTCACTGTCCACAAAAATGGCAGTAAACCATTCATTTCTTGAATAATTGTAAATAAAATGTAAATATTTCTGCTGTGGTTCATTTTGTGTTCAGAAGGAAACCTTTGGTCAATCGTATCATAGAATTCAGACTTTCAGACCCGAGACTGATTAATTAAATTGAGACTGATTAATTAAATTGAGACTGATTGATTAATTTGAGACTGATAAATTAATGAATGTTTAAATTAAAGTACCTATGCTTCAAATAGGTGGTGCCCCTGAGGAGATTAGAATAATATCTAATCAAATAATAATTATTAAACCCTAAAATTGTTAATTATTTTGGTGACCCATTAAATGAGGTCTAGGCCAATCTAATTCAAATTGGGAGTTTAGCAATACTTTCACTACGTTAAATTGGTGTCCATGTGAGGTGCCATTCATTCCAACTAATTAAATTAATGTAATTTTGTTACATGTATTTTGGTTCCCCGTTGTGAGGCATGTCATTTTTTTACAGTGTATAATGGTGCCCGCATGTGAGGCGATTTAGAATTTTGCTACAGTCCCCTTGTCTTTTCTTTCCATTTGCTTTGATCTTGACTTTATAGTTTTTTTAATTTTTTGCCTCTTGATTATGTTCATTCTAGTTTCCGTTCAGTCTAGTCTTCCAGTTCTATTATTCTGTGGTACCTGGTTTTGGTTCTTTATTGTATTCTTGGTTTTCTGTATTGCATTTTCAGTTCAGTCATTTATTCCTTTTCTTTCTGTTAGCTGTGGTCACTAGTTTCATTCTGGGTTACCTTTTATTTTTCATATTTGTATTGGTTATCTTCATTTATAATTATGCTTTAGTCACAGGTTTTGGTTATTATTTATCTTCAGTGTTTTGTATCTGATTATGTTCTGTTGGTGATTTATAGCATTCTGTTTATTAGTTATTTTGTATTGTCATTGCATTTATTTTTATATTTTATTCAGTGTCAGTTCTGTTCCAGTTTTGTTTATTATTGATCTCTAGTTTTCCACTTTTTAGATTAGTCACATTATTTCCTAGTTTTTTTCCCTTTTGTTTTGCTCACTTTAATTATTGTCTGCCTTATGCACGTCACATTTTCCAGTCACTTAGTTCTTTTGGTTTGTCTGCACTGCATTTTTTCTTCCCTCACTCTCTCGCACCTGTTCCTCATCTGTCAGCCACGCCCCACTTTCCAGATCCTTCGTCCTCACGTGTCTTGTTTTCCTGTCACCGCCTTCTTTATTTAAACTGCATCTGTTCACTCTTTCGGTGCTCGTTTGTTCATGATTATCACTTACCAGCACTTCGTCTCCATCCTGTTTATGCCAAGCCATTTTGACTCTGCTCTGTGTACTGGATCCTGCTTTTTGCCTCAGCTCTGAAAACCCTGTTTCCTCATGTACTGACCCTGCTTGTTTTTTGACCACGTCCTCTGTCTCACCCCTGCCTGGTACTTTTGCTCCACGGACTGCCTTCCTGTTTACCGGACTCCTGCCTGTAATAAAGACCTATATTTTTACTCATATGTTCTAAAATTGAGAACCTGTATTTGTGTACAGCCTCTGTCTGTGCCTCGCCTCCGCTCAGCCTGACAGGTATGTTGTTAAATTGTTTTCTTTATGAGTTTTCCTTGTTATTTTGAGTCTGTGTGGTGAATAAATTCATTCATTATAAAGTTTCCATTTCACTTAATCTGCATGTCTTTAAATGTGGGAGGAAACTGGAGCACCTGGAGATCTTTTTTATTTGTCCCACAATCAGGAATATTAGCTGTGGAGGCGCACTTCAAACACTTCAAGTGATGAGCTGAACACCAAAACCTGAAGTCCAGTTGGAAGAAAACACCTCTGCTCTTCAAAATGGGAGAAAAAGCGTCTTTAAAAAGTCCACCAGGGGTCAAATCTGCAGAGGAGACTTTCATCTGGTTAAATGTCCTGAGTCCAGCAAACCAACACCTCTTTCTGTGCTTCTAAAAATAAAGCAACTATTTTATTATTTTTAAAAAGCTGTTTCATTTTATATTTTAACATTAACCCTCTGGGGTTTGAAGGCATTTTTTGGACAGTTCACTCGCCTGGCATAAATGTTTTATTATTGCTGTTAACAGCTCTCCCTGCATCCCACAATCAAGTTTTATGTCTCTTTTTTTCAGG
Organism: Thalassophryne amazonica; assembly: GCF_902500255.1. Classification (NCBI taxonomy): domain Eukaryota; kingdom Metazoa; phylum Chordata; class Actinopteri; order Batrachoidiformes; family Batrachoididae; genus Thalassophryne; species Thalassophryne amazonica. The sequence goes on along the minus strand of NC_047116.1, from coordinate 60,167,268 downwards.
ACAACCTGTGCTTTCAGAATATATATGCTTTTGTTGTGTTTTATAAGTGTAATAAAGGTTTCCAAACAAAAATAAGAAGGAAAAAAGTAAAGCGGAAAATAATTTTTCACACATTTATTCAAAACACACAGCAAACTATATTAAAGAACTGTTTTGACACTTTATAAAGGTAATTTGAGGTCTTGTGTGAAAGACTGTACAACAAAAAGGTTCAAAAAATAAACACAAATGCACATTTTGAACAATATATACAAATGGTCTGTGTGTTTTTTTGTCTTCATGGTAAAAGCAACAGAGGTATCCAGTAACATTCACATGCAAACTAGTGGAACAATCCTGATAGTTACACACTCTTTGTTTGAGCACGTGAGATTGTCATCAGAGGCTCGCAGTCTGCTTTCAGTGATCGCTGTGCATAATGGTGCAGGGTGCATTTGGAGCCCAATAGTATGTACTCATTGGAGCACCCAGGGGGCTATTCAAACGGGCCAACTAGTAACATATCACTCCTGAAAACAATCTTTGGATTTTCACGTGAGGTAAATCTGCCCTACGATTGGATTTTGGAAAACCATGTGACGGTGAACCAATTCTGATTGGACACTCACATTGCGCACGTCATCACACAGCTTCTATGAGGAGTACAAAGATGGCCGATGGCTGGCTCGAACGTCTGCGGAGTTAACTTTTCAGCAAAAAAAAAAAAAAAGTAAGTTTCTATCTCATATCATCAGAAAGTTATTTAGAATTTAGTAAAGCTTGGTCTTAGCCATTGTATACGACGGCGTCAGCCCCAGAGGGTTGATGGATCATTAAACATATCCGATAAGTCAAAGTTCAGTCAAAGGACATTTGCATAGGTAGCAGAAGCTCTGCCCTGATTGTGCATAATTTTAAAACATTCACAATCACCAGTCAAATTCATACACTCAACAAAAATATAAATGCAACACTTTTGGTTTTGCTCCCATTTTGTATGAGATGAACTCAAAGATCTAAAACTTTTTCCACATACACAATATCACCATTTCCCTCAAATATTGTTAACAAACCAGTCTAAATCTGTGATAGTGAGCACTTCTTCTTTGCTGAGATAATCCATCCCACCTCACAGGTGTGCCATATCAAGATGCTGATTAGACACCATGATTAGTGCACAGGTGTGCCTTAGACTGCCCACAATAAAAGGCCACTCTGAAAGGTGCAGTTTTATCACACAGCACAATGCCACAGATGTCGCAAGATTTGAGGGCGTGTGCAATTGGCATGCTGACAGCAGGAATGTCAACCAGAGCTGTTGCTTGTGTATTGAATGTTCATTTCTCTACCATAAGCCGTCTCCAAAGGTGTTTCAGAGAATTTGGCAGTACATCCAACCTGCCTCACAACCGCAGACCACGTGTAACCACACCAGCCCAGGACCTCCACATCCAGCATGTTCACCTCCAAGATCGTCTGAGACCAGCCACTCGGACACCTGCTGAAACAATCGGTTTGCATAACCAAAGAATTTCTGCACAAACTGTCAGAAACCGTCTCAGGGAAGCTCATCTGCATGCTCGTTGTCCTCATCGGGGTCTCGACCTGACTCCAGTTCGTCGTCGTAACCGACTTGAGTGGGCAAATGCTCACATTCACTGGTGTTTGGCACGTTGGAGAGGTGTTCTCTTCACGGATGAATCCCGGTTCACACTGTTCAGGGCAGATGGCAGACAGTGTGTGTGGCGTCGTGTGGGTGAGCAGTTTTCTGAGGTCAATGTTGTGGATCGAGTGGCCCATGGTGGCGGTGGGGTTATGGTATGGGCAGGCATCTGTTATGGACGAAGAACACAGGTGCATTTTATTGATGGCATTTTGAATGCACAGAGATACCGTGACGAAATCCTGAGGCCCATTGTTGTGCCATACATCCAAGAACATCACCTCATGTTGCAGCAGGATAATGCACGGCCCCATGTTGCAAGGATCTGTACACAATTCTTGGAAGCTGAAAATGTCCCAGTTCTTGCATGGCCAGCATACTCACCGGACATGTCACCCATTGAGCATGTTTGGGATGCTCTGGACCGGCGTATACGACAGCGTGTACCAGTTCCTGCCAATATCCAGCAACTTCGCACAGCCATTGAAGAGGAGTGGACCAACATTCCACAGGCCAGACTGATTAGACTGGTTTGTGAACAATACAAAATGGGAGCAAAACCAAAAAGTGTTGTGTTTATATTTTTGTTAAATGTATTTTAGAAATTACTCTGTCCTGATCACAACGTTAAAGGCAATCACATATACTCTGAGGACATAATTACAAGTTGAAATGACTTTATCAAATCAAATCAATTTTATTTATATAGCGCCAAATCACAACAAACAGTTGCCCCAAGGCGCTTTATATTGTAAGGCAAGGCCATACAATAATTACGGAAAAACCCCAACGGTCAAAACGACCCCCTGTGAGCAAGCACTTGGCGACAGTGGGAAGGAAAAACTCCCTTTTAACAGGAAGAAACCTCCAGCAGAACCAGGCTCAGGGAGGGGTAGTCTTCTGCTGGGGCTGGTTGGGGCTGAGGGAGAGAACCAGGAAAAAGACATGCTGTGGAGGGGAGCAGAGATCAATCACTAATGATTAAATGCAGAGTGGTGCATACAGAGCAAAAAGAGAAAGAAACACTCAGTGCATCATGGGAACCCCCCAGCAGTCTAAGTCTATAGCAGTATAACTAAGGGATGGTTCAAGGTCACCCGATCCAGCCCTAACTATAAACTTTAGCAAAAAGGAAAGTTTTAAGCCTAATCTTAAAAGTAGAGAGGGTGTCTGTCTCCCTGATCCGAATTGGGAGCTGGTTCCACAGGAGAGGAGCCTGAAAGCTGAAGGCTCTGCCTCCCATTCTACTCTTACAAAACCTAGGAACTACAAGTAAGCCTGCAGTCTGAGAGCGAAGCGCTCTATTGGGGTGATATGGTACTATGAGGTCCCTAAGATAAGATGGGACCTGATTATTCAAAACCTCATAAGTAAGAAGAAGAATTTTAAATTCTATTCTAGAATTAACAGGAAGCCAATGAAGAGAGGCCAATATGGGTGAGATATGCTCTCTTCTTCTAGTCCCTGTCAGTACTCTAGCTGCAGCATTTTGAATTAACTGAAGGCTTTTCAGGGAACTTTTAGGACAACCTGATAATAATGAATTACAATAGTCCAGCCTAGAGGAAATAAATGCATGAATTAGTTTTTCAGCATCACTCTGAGACAAGACCTTTGTTATGTGTCGGACACAGCTCGGAGAACCGACCAGCGTTTGAAGGACCCAGTATGAAATAAGCAGAGCACGGTACAAAGGCTAACTGAATTTAATACATAACAGTGAAAATGTGATAACAAAAAGATGCGGCCTGGCGTGGTGCGCTCCCAGCAGCGCTAACGGTCCGGAGCCAGAAGCTGTTTCGGACCCAAGGACCCCGCCGACACCCCCCAGGTGGCCGCAACAAACCGAGTCTGTGAAAGAAGGAACCATTATGTGAGTCCACACTCTACACACAGAACACTTAAAGGTGTACAAACAGCAAACACTTCCTGGCTTGATTACTGATCAGCTTCCCAACCTGCAGGCATGGAACATCCCGTTCACAAAACTCCACCGCAGTGGAAGCTGATACATGACTAACATACAGCTCAATACAATAAGGTGTGAGGGACACCACATTTACTGACTGTATAACTGTTAGTCACAAAATCCAACGTACCTCAGGAAGTGTGCTGACGAGCGTGAGACCTCACCCCCTCCTCTTTCACAGACTGTGCATCAAACCTGGACATTCTCAGCGTCCGCTGCTGATGAGATGGCTCCCGAGACGACGATCTCACCCGTCTGGTCACAAGGTCGAGTCTCTGGCAAATACACACTGTGCACTCCAGTCTTAAATGCCAACATGCTCCAATCCATCCAGATGCACCTCAGCTGTGAGTCCTGACGAGTCGCAGGTGATCAGGGTGAAGTCCTAACAGCCTCAGCAACACAGCCACTCAGTCCCAAATGCATGCCACCTGGGAGGAAACACAAAAGGCAAACAAACCGGCAGCCAGGCCCCCCCAGCCATACAACAACCTTTCTAATTTTAGAGATATTGCACAAATGCAAAAAAAAGCAGTCCTGTTTAATATGCGCATTGAATGACATATCCTGATCAAAAATGACTCCAAGATTTCTCACAGTATTACTAGAGGTCAGGGTAATGCCATCCAGAGTAAGGATCTGGTTAGACACCATGTTTCTAAGATTTGTGGGGCCAAGTACAATAACTTCAGTTTTATCTGAGTTTAAAAGCAGGAAATTAGAGGTCATCCATGTCTTTATGTCTGTAAGACAATCCTGCAGTTTAGCTAATTGGTGTGTGTCCTCTGGCTTCATGGATAGATAGCTGGGTATCATCTGCGTGACAATGAAAATTTAAGCAATGCTGTCTAATAATACTGTCTAAGGGAAACATGTATAAAGTGAATAAAACTGGTCCTAGCACAGAACCTTGTGGAACTCCGTAATTAACCTTAGTCTGTGAAGAAGATTCCCCATTTACATGAGCATATTGTAATCTATTAGATAAATATCATTCAAACCACCGCAGCGCAGTGCCTTTAATACCTATGGCATGCTCTAATCTCTGTAACAAAATTATATGGTCAACAGTATCAAAAGCAGCACTGAGGTCTAACAGAACAAGCACAGAGATGAGTCCACTGTCTGAGGCCATAAGAAGATCATTTGTAACCTTCACTAATGCTGTTTCTGTACTATGATGAATTCTAAAACCTGACTGAAACTCTTCAAATAGACCATTCCTCTGCAGATGATCAGTTAGCTGTTTTACAACTACCCTTTCAATAATTTTTGAGAGAAAAATGTCACAAAGAGTCCTAATTTACAATCACACTGCAGTTATTGGTGTCTCTTTTTCTGGTTGAAGAAATCATCTTATCTGAAACAACAGTTAAGTTATGGTTTTGAAGAAAGAAGAAAGATTTCTAAAGAATCTTTCATTTTTTACCATTTTAATTACAAGCATTGGATTGGGTTGAACTTTGACTGCAGCAGCCTGACGACAAGCGGCAATGCGTGCTTCTGGCAGAAACTTCGCCTTAGCTCAGGTTTTTGACGCAATGCTTCTGCTGCGTCAAAAACGTTGTGTGTCTCATTGAAAATAATGCTTTTTAGATTGATTTGCGATGCTTCTAATGCCTTTAACACTTCTGGTGTGAAAGCCCCTTAAGTCTTCCAATTTCACTTCAGAGAAAGAATGTTGTTTAATTAAGAATGTTGTTTAATTAACAGTAAAAATGTATTGACTGCACGATATGTTGTGAGCACTTTATTCTGCTTGTCACTGACAACACCAATGTGCTTTGCATTATAAAGTAACTGAGGAAATTGCATTTGACCTTCCCCATTCCTCTTTCTTCTTTTATCTACAATTCAGATCTGCACTCAAAGCATATGGTGTTCCATGGCAACACCCTCTGTCTAGTCATCCAGAGTAAACCCAAGTGTATAGTGTCCAGACTCTATCCATTTTTGCTGGTTGCGACCCCTAGTGCACTTCCGGTGGAGGGGGTCTGGAGGCAAGACTGTCTGGATTTGAGAAAGACCTTTGACTGGGGTGTTATGAGGTGATAATTTGAGTCATGTGTCTCATAACCCCAATCATCAGAAAATTCATTTTAATTTCTGGAACAGCATGTACCTTAAGGCCCCTTCACACATAAAACAAAGTTGGGCGAGAGAAGCACCAGCCGAAAATCCACAAACAAAAAACTAAATGGGGAACCGCAAAACATTCCACCTGCTGTTGGGAGGGACACACGGTTGGACAGGCGTGCACAATATCGCGGCGATGGTTTTGAGCACAAGCATGCACGAACACTGCGCACTGTGAGCAGCTGGAACGGGTGGCACCACATGGCGCTGCTACTGTGGGGAAAAAAAATAAAAACCACACACCATAAAAAAAACACTGCAAATTCTAATATTTAATCCCTCTTATCAAGCGGACAATACATGTATGATCCTTGTGTTTCTCTGTGTATGACCCATGGTCATAGACGTCATGTCATGAAATGACATAAATGAAGCATTGCGCTCTTATCATGTCCACATCTGCTGACCCGGGGTGTCCAGCCAGCCCCACATGCATGTCCAGCTGTCCCCACGTGTCCAGCAAGTGGTGTGCCAAAGGACACCCCGTCATGTGGACCATAGCTCACGTGGGTGCTGTAACATTCAGCTCGGCAGCTGAGTGTTCATATGATCAGATGGTCCTCTTCACCTGGCACAGCCTGCTGATGTGCGCACTGTGCAGCCACTCCACCCTGTTGCAAAGGCGATATATGTTTTTATGTATTTCCACGTGAGGACAGCAATCCTACGCCTCACGGTGTTGAGTTGTAAGGTCATGTCCTTTATAACATGGTACGCGTTCTCCAGCTATGACTTGCAGATCCACAGATCTCAACAGCAGTGGCTTGCGTGGACATGCCCACCTTTTCGATCAGCGCACAGAACAAAGTGTCACTCTCTGTTTCTGTGTTCTTATTTATTTGTTATTTGTTATGTAACTGTGTAAGTCATTATTGTACCATTTATTTATATACTTGCCCTAGCTGTGGTCTCTGTGTTTTTAATTTAACACATTGTGTGCACTGAGCTGTCATTTCCAGTTGTCAGTGAGTGGTGGGCCGGTGATCAGCTGAGAGGCACCTTGTTGTGAAGTGCGCGCTCAGACGTGGCTGGCGGGTCCCCATGTGATCTTGGCTGTACATAGTTATCAGCATGTCCTGCAAGTGTGCCCCCACCCCCGCATGACACGTGTTGCAGCGGGGGCGAGATACACGCGCACGCCACATGTGATGGGGTAGCACACTTGCTTGACATACGTGTTGCTTGGAAACTGCACACTCGTGGGGGACTTAGACTGTTTTCACAGACAGCTGGAATGTGGGCATCTGCACTCCACTATCGTGCAGAGAATGTGAATAGCCTTTTCTAAGTGTCCAGCGAGTGGTGTTGGATGTTCATGTGTGGCACCTGGAATTTGGGAGGAATTTGAATGGGAGTGCCCATTCAACCCCCTGTTGAGAGGGGGTTGAATGGGCACTTGCAGCCCACTTGCTGTATCTCGGCTGCTGGTGTGCGCAAATGGTTGTGGTGACAGCTGTATGATGCGTTTGAGGTGGCTCCAATTTTTCATGAGTGGCATGCAATTCCTCCTTTGTGCACCAGTCGGCTTCAATCGTGTTATGTGTGAAGGGGCCCTCACTCCTGTCAAACTTTTTCATATGAAAATCATCAGTAGTTCTCTGTGTAACCTGTGTTCATTGGGGATGCAGGGTATGTTTGCTCATATTTTTTGGGTCTGCACCACCATCAAGCAGTTTTGAGGGGGTGTCACATCCAGACCCTCCGCCTTGGTTCATCAATCAGTGCCTGCCACAATGCATTCTGATACTAGATGACCTATCAGCTCGTAAGCTGTCCACGTGTGATTTTTGCTGGATCAAAAAATTGGTTGCAACCCATTGAAACCATCTCACTCCATCACTATCAGGGCTTGGATTTTATCCTTTCTGGATGTGGTTTATTTGGAATTTTCAGCTGCTAGAATTAATAATGCTATTGAGGCCACTGTTGAGGCCACTGAGCTACTAAAAAGTATGATATGATATCGACCTCACTCCCTTACCCATTCAGTCCCTCCCCCAATTTTTAATGTGTTTGTGTTTGTCTGTGTGTTGCCCCCCCTTTTGTGTGTGTGTGTGTGTGTGTGTGTGTGTGTGTGTGTGTGTGTGTGTGTGTGTGTGTGTGTGTGTGTGTGTGTGTGTGTGTGTGTGTGTGTGTGTGTGTGTTGAAATGTATATGTTTTATTATTGTTAATTTAACTAGTACTCTATGTATCGTGTTTAAAATTTGCAATATGTATCATTACATAAAAATATTGCTAAATAACAATTTGGTCACAAAACATAATCGAAGAAATGTACAAATTGGTCTCATTATCAGAATTTCAGCATCTTGCTTCTGTCATTCAGATACATATTCAGAGACGGGGTTGGCAGTTCAGACATTTTGAAAATGAGGTCATCACAGCAGTTGAACAAGAACGTTAATGTCCTCAAGTGCAGGTGAACTTCAATTTAGCTCTGCTTCTTCCATTGATATTTCAGGGTTAGTGCGACCTTACACTGAAGTTACAGCTTTTATTGCAAACCAAACGATGTGGACATCACAGTCATCTAATTAATATCGATTACACCCACACACAGTGCAAACACACATGGGAGAACAGTTTTCAGTGCTGTGTGTGTGTGTGTGAGTGTGTGTGAGAGAGAGAGAGAGAGAGAGAGAGAGAGAGAGAGAGAGAGAGAGAGAGAGAGAGAGGCAGAACCAAAATAACTCAAGAGTTTTAATCCAATTTGGATGAAACTTTGTGGATTTACTTAGCAATTAAGAAAGTGATTTGATTTAGGGGGAAAAAATGTTAAAAGTCAACGTGTTGCCTTTCTATGGGCCACATGACTTTTGAGAATGGATAGGTTTGAAAGGTCAAACTTAACCATCATAACTATTTAACTCAAACAGTTTGACACAAATATGGATGAAACATAATGTAAGGATTCTGTTTTAGTCAAGGATATCATTGTTCAATTTTGGGCAGAATTAATCAGAAGCCAAGTCCACACAGGGCCACATATTATGGTATCACTGAATCACAAACAATTAAATCATTGTCAAACATATACAGTAGTGTTCAGAATAATAGTAGTGCTATGTGACTAAAAAGATTAATCCAGGTTTTGAGTATATTTCTTATTGTTACATGGGAAACAAGGTACCAGTAGATTCAGTAGATTCTCACAAATCCAACAAGACCAAGCATTCATGATATGCACACTCTTAAGGCTACGAAATTGGGCTATTAGTAAAAAAAAAAGTAGACTCAGCCAACTCAGCCACATGGGGTGTGCAGTCAGTACATTCTGAGTGCCGGTCCCAAGCCCGGATAAATGAGAAGGGTTGCATCAGGAAGGGCATCCTGCGTAAAACAAGCCAACCCAACAATGCAGACTAAGAATCGAATTCCCATACCGGATCGGTCGCGGCCCAGGTTAACAACGTTCTCCACCAGTGCTGTTGCCCAACAGGGTGCCGGTGGAAATTGGGCTACTGCTAGGCGAAGAAGACGAAGAAGAGGAGGAAAATGTTGCCATGAACAGCGGGAGAAGAAGAAAACTAGAAGGGTGGAAATGAGAGTGGGGACTTTGAATGTTGGTAGTATGGATGTGCTGAGGGAGGACATGCAGGTGGTTGGTGTGACAGAGGAAGATACAGAGGACAGGGTGAGATGGAAACGATTGATCTGCTGTGGCGACCCGTAACAGGAACAGCCGAAAGACAAAGAAGAAGTAAAAAAAAAAGTAGAAAAGTGGGTGTTCACAATAATAGTAGTGTGGCATTCAGTCAGTGAGTTCGTCAATTTTGTGGAACAAACAGGTGTGAATCAGGTGTCCCCTATTTAAGGATGAAGCCAGCACCTGTTGAACATGCTTTTCTCTTTGAAAGCCTGAGGAAAATGGGACGTTCAAGACAATGTTCAGAAGAACAGCATAGTTTGATTGAAAAGTTGATTGGAGAGGGGAAAACCTATATGCAGGTGCAAAAAATTATAGGCTGTTCATCTACAATGATCTCTATTGTTTTAAAATGGACAAAAAAAACAGAGACGCGTGGAAGAAAATGGAAAACAACCATCAAAATGGATAGAAGAATAACTAGAATGGCAAAGGCTCACCCATTGATCAGCTCCAGGATGATCAAAGACAGTCTGGAGTTACCTGTAAGTGCTGTGACAGTTAGAAGAAGCCTGTGTGAAGCTAATTTATTTGCAAGAATCCCCCGCAAAGTCCCTCTGTTAAATAAAAGACATGTGCAGAAGAGATTAAAATTTCCCAAAGAAGACATCAACTGGCCTAAAGAGAAATGGAGGAATATTTTGTGGACTGATGAAAGTAAAATTGTTCTTTTTGGGTCCAAGGACCTCAGACAGTTTGTGAGACGACCCCCAAACTCTAAATTCAAGCCACAGTTCACAGTGCAGACAGTGAAGCATGGTGGTGCAAGCATCATGATATGGGCATGTTTCTCCTACTATGGTGTTGGGCCTATATATCGCATACCAGGTATCATGGATCAGTTTGGATATGTCAAAATACTTGAAGAGGTCATGTTGCCTTATGCTGAAGAGGACATGCCCTTGAAATGGGTGTTTCAACAAGACAATTACCCCAAGCACACTAGTAAACGAGCAAAATCTTGGTTCCAAACCACCAAAATTAATGCCTCGCAGATGTGAAAAAATCATTAAAAACTGTGGTTATACAACTAAATACTAGTTTAGTGATTCACAGAATTGCTAAAAAGGCAGTTTGAACATAATAGTTTTGAGTTTGTAGCGTCAACAGCAGATGCTATTATTATTGTGAACATCCCTTTTTCTACTTTTTTTTACTAATAGCCCAATTTCATAGCCTTAAGAGTGTGCATATCATGAATGCTTGGTCTTGTTGGGTTTGTGAGAATCTACTGAATCTACAGGTACCTTGTTTCCCATGTAACAATAAGACATATACTCAAAACCTGGATTAATCTTTTTAGTCACATAGCACTACTATTATTCTGAACACTACTGTAAGTCGTGGACGTATCATTTAATCTCTTAGAATGTACCACTGATGATCACCCATCTCTCTTTCGTGTATCGTCATCATATACTCAACAAAAATATAAACGCAACACTTTTGGTTTTGCTTCCATTTTGTATGAGATGAACTCAAAGATCTAAAACTTTTTCCACATACACAATATCACCATTTCCCTCAAATATTGTTCACAAACCAGTCTAAATCTGTGATAGTGAGCACTTCTCCTTTGCTGAGTTAATCCATCCCACCTCACAGGTGTGCCATATCAAGATGCTGATTAAACACCATGATTAGTGCACAGGTGTGCCTTAGACTGCCCGCAATAAAAGGCCACTCTGAAAGGTGCAGTTTTATCACACAGCACAATGCCACAGATGTCGCAAGATTTGAGGGAGCGTGCAATTGGCATGCTGACAGCAGGAATGTCAACCAGAGCTGTTGCTCGTGTATTGAATGTTCATTTCTCTACCATAAGCCGTCTCCAAAGGTGTTTCAGAGAATTTGGCAGTACATCCAACCAGCCTCACAACCACAGACCACGTGTAACCACACCAGCCCAGGACCTCCACATCCAGCATGTTCACCTCCAAGATCGTCTGAGACCAGCCACTCGGACAGCTGCTGAAACAATCGGTTTGCATAACCAAAGAATTTCTGCACAAACTGTCAGAAACCGTCTCAGGGAAGCTCATCTGCATGCTCGTCGTCGTCATCGGGGTCTCGACCTGACTCCAGTTCATCGTCGTAACTGACTTGAGTGGGCAGATGCTCACATTTGCTGGCGTTTGGCACGTTGGAGAGGTGTTCTCTTCACAGATGAATCCCGGTTCACACTGTTCAGGGCAGATGGCAGACAGCGTGTGTGGCGTCGTGTGGGTGAGCGGTTTTCTGATGTCAGTGTTGTGGATCGAGTGGCCCATGGTGGCGGTGGGGTTATGGTATGGGCAGGCGTCTGTTATGGACGAAGAACACAGGTGCATTTTATTGATGGCATTTTGAATGCAGAGATACCGTGACGAGATCCTGAGGCCCATTGTTGTGCCATACATCCAAGAACATCACCTCATGTTGCAGCAGGATAATGCACAGCCCCATGTTGCAAGGATCTGTACACAATTCTTGGAAGCTGAAAATGTCCCAGTTCTTGCATGGCCGGCCATTCTTTAGGAGTTGGGCTGCGATGGCGTTTGCTGTTATGGGCACTTGGGAGGCATTGTGCTTCTTCCTGAGAGTTGGTTTATGGTCTGCCATGCTTTACAGCTGGAGTGGGTGAAGTCAATCGACTCGACGACCTCTGTCCATCTGGCCCTGCGAGTCCACTTCAGCTCTTGAGCTAGGCTGCTGGTGGTCTTGCAGGAGGTGGTTACACTCCTCATTCCACCCCGGGATGTAGTTTACATTCCAGCCTCGTGGGATGTTTTTTTATCGCCACCCCTGTCAGCACTTCACAGTCGGATCACCCAGATGGTGGCTCATTATGTAGTCAGTTGCGAATCACCAAATACTTGTGAGATCCCAAAAATGGTGAAACAGCTGAGGGTGGAAAAACCTCAGGGATCTGTGGTGTTAGAGATGAGTTCCTCCGTGCAGTTGGAAAAATGTTTTTTCTTACATTTCAAACAATATGTTTCAATCTGGGAGATGGGCATTATCCTTACAAACTGAAACAAAGACTTGCTGCCCTACTCTGGATGGAAAGGGTGATCACCCTGACTGGAAAAAGACTGAATGGCAATTTTATTTACAGCTATTTCCATGCACCTGTTGCTCATCATCCTGTCACCAACACCAACTGCTCTGCCAGAGGCGGATCCAGCCTTATATAGGGGCTAAGGCCTCCTCCTGGTTTCTCCAGACACCACACTGGTTTTCTTTTCATGTCGCTGTTTCACTCTCCACTCATTTTGGATTTAACTTTTACTCAATACTTTTACGTAAAGTACATTTTATATGGGAAATTTACTTTTGATACCTAAGTTCAGGCAATGTCAGATACTTTAAGACTTTTAATCAAGTAATATTTTTAAAGGAGAATTTAACTTTTACTAAAGTAATTTTATGGTAAGATACTTGTAATTTCACTCAAGTATCACTTTGAGGTACAAGACTGCTCATTAGCCACAGGGGTACCTGCTGTACACATAATGATACAGACGACAAAAAAAAGAATAATTGTATACAGATTTGGTTTGCCACCATTATTTGTCTGACGTTTCCTTGGCACAGAGACAGTCAGTCCATCAAATTTTCATGTAAACCATAAAAGTCTTTTTGAGTTTTAGCATCCAACAGACAACAAGCATCATGTCATAATTCAGAGGTAACAAATGTCACAACAATCCATGCCCATTTCTAACCTTGCAACTCTTCCTTTAAAGGCTGCAAATGGTGAAAACAAAGCCAACCACAAATTTAACTTTGTTCACTATTCATTTCATTAGAGAAAATGTCATTTGAAACACTTGGTGCAAATTACTGGTTGAGCTAATAGGATTAATAAATGGAATAGTTTTGACTGTGTTGCGTGCTTGGTTTGCAAAGTAAAGGTTAAACAATATCAGCATCCATTGGATTCTATGACATGTGACATATGCTACCCTGTAACATGATAACTAAGCATGATACATGATGCAAACTATTCCTTTTTAAAACCGTATTCACCCAACTAATAATTTGCATCACTTTTTACCAGAATTGGAGCAACTTTAACTTTTGACCCCTGTACAAATTGAAATTGACCTTTGTCACTGTTCTTGCTGTTTTTACCCCATAACTCCGGAACATTAATTCACAGATAGTCCAAACTATACCTTTTTGGAATCTTTATGATCAGACAAATAATATGGAATACCTTTCAATATGATTGGAGCATTTTAAAATTTTGACCCCTGTGTAATACTTCAATTGACCCCTTCTTGGCTGCCTATTGAAAGTTCATGTGGGTACCCGGCATTTTTAAAAGAGTAATGTCTAAGGAGTATGTCTGCCAAATTTGGTGCTTGCATCACCATTTGAAGGATCCCTCAGTAAATATTCACTTATCTGCTGCACTATGCAAGAAAAGACACTGTGCCAAGTGCACTTAAGATTAAATCAAATGAAATCAAATCAATTTTATTTATATAGCGCCAAATCACAACAAACAGTTGCCCCAAGGTGCTTTATATTGTAAGGCCATACAATAATTACGGAAAAACCCAACGGTCAAAACGACCCCTGTGAGCAAGCACTTGGCGACAGTGGGAAGGAAAAACTCCCTTTTAACAGGAAGAAACCTCCAGCAGAACCAGGCTCAGGGAGGGGTAGTCTTCTGCTGGGACTAGTTGGGGCTGAGGGAGAGAACCAGGAAAAAGACATGCTGTGGAGGGGAGCAGAGATCAATCACTAATGATTAAATGCAGAGTGGTGCATACAGAGCAAAAAGAGAAAGAAACACTCAGTGCATCATGGGAACCCCCCAGCAGTCTAAGTCTATAGCAGCATAACTAAGGGATGGTTCAGGGTCACCTGATCCAGCCCTAACTATAAGCTTTAGCAAAAAGGAAGTTTTAAGCCTAATCTTAAAAGTAGAGAGGGTGTCTGTCTCCCTGATCTGAATTGGGAGCTGGTTCCACAGGAGAGGAGCCTGAAAGCTGAAGGCTCTGCCTCCCATTCTACTCTTACAAACCCTAGGAACTACAAGTAAGCTTGCAGTCTGAGAGCGAAGTGCTCTATTGGGGTGATATGGTAGTATGAGGTCCCTAAGATAAGATGGGACCTGATTATTCAAAACCTTATAAGTAAGAAGAAGAATTTTAAATTCTATTCTAGAATTAACAGGAAGCCAATGAAGAGAGGCCAATATGGGTGAGATATGCTCTCTCCTTCTAGTCCCTGTCAGTACTCTAGCTGCAGCATTTTGAATTAACTGAAGGCTTTTCAGGGAACTTTTAGGACAACTTGATAATAATGAATTACAATAGTCCAGCCTAGAGGAAATAAATGCATGAATTAGTTTTTCAGCATCACTCTGAGACAAGACCTTTCTAATTTTAGAGATATTGCGCAAATGCAAAAAAGCAGTCCTACATATTTGTTTAATATGCGCACTGAATGACATATTACAGATTACCACAGTGTGTTTTCTGCACAGGTATTATTAAACATAAATAGCTTAAGCAAGCCCACTATTCCTTAAATTTACTTTTAAAATTGCATTTTGACATGTAAATACATATTAAAATGTACACAAATAATTTTTTTTTCTCACTTGCAATCAATAAGGTCCTCTCTCACACTAGGGAGTGTAAAGACAAATCTGATGGAACGAAGATCGAATAACCAATAAAATGTCATTGTATGAAAATAACTGTGGCGTTCTCAAATGTCACCATGATTTTTATTTCGATATTGTTCTGTTTTATGAAACAGGCTAACAACCCTGAATGTTTTGTGCAGCTAATCGGCCGATGATGTGAAAGTATTGCTCTTCAAGCAATTCACAAAACTCTGTGCACATGTAATTATTGATTGCTTGGAAATGTCAAGAAACAGCTCCTATGATTAAATCTGATTACTTTTTTGAAAGAAAGCACAAAGAGCCCATGGCCAAAAACAAAATTATCAAGTACACAAGGCTGATTTGCTTTGTGTATTTTTTTTCAAGCGTGCCTTCATGTTTTGCCTTGTTTCCTTTGTAGCCTTTGTGTTGTCTCTCGGCTGACTGTTGCATCTGACGATTATTTAGTTGTTTATTATTTCAGCATTTTTGATGAAAGGTTCCAAACACTTTTTTGTGTTGCACACTATTTAATTTAATTTTATATATTAATATCACACTTTCAGGCTGGATTTTTTTTTTTAACTTACTACAAGTTGAAGAGCAAGTAGCTCAGTGGATAAGGAGCTAGCCTTCCAATATGTAGACCTGGGTTTGAATCCCACTTGGACTACCTGTTAGGGTACAGGCCTTGGCTGGGAAGTAACTTGTGATAGAGTGATGATTTGTCCAGGGGAGTCATGGACTCTCATCTGCTTCACGCAATGGAAACGGAAGATAAGGACTTAGTTTTTTAGGTTACAGGTTAAAAACACCTTTTTTCATGGTGGGGAGACCTGCCGATAAAACAACTAAAAATTCACTTTGTCAGATTTCTTGGAAATTTTTAATTTGTGTTTAACATTTACAATTAAAAAACAAGTCCTTACAGTTCCACAGAGCACTGTTTTGTCCCGTTTAAAGCATCATAGTAATTTCTTGATCCATGTCAATTTTGAACAAACTTGGTATTTGTACAGTGCATCCGGAAAGTATTCATACCGCTTCAATTGTTCCTCATTTTTTATGTTACAGATTTATTCCAAAATGGATGAAATGCATTATTTTCCTCAAAAAAATCTACACACAATACCCCATAATGATATATATATATATATATATATATATATGTATCTAAGAAATCAGAAGTATTCAAGGCCATGAAGCTGAAAACTGAGTTCAGGTGCATCCTGTTTCTTACTGATCATCCTTGAGATGATTCCGCAGCTTAACTGAAGTCCAACTGGGGTAAATTCAGTTGATTGGCTCTAACTTGAGCTGCCCGCCTGTCTAAACTAAGCATTCGGGAGATAAGGGTCTTTGTCAGGGAAGTGACCAAGAACCCGATGGTCACCCTGTCAGAGCTCCAGCATTCTTCTGTGGAGAGAGGAGATCCTTCCAGAAGGACCATCTTCCACCAAACAGGCCTATATGGTCATGGCCAGATGGAAGCCCTTCTTTAGTAAAAGGCAGCCCACCTGGAGTTTTCCAAAAGGCACCTGAAGGACTCTCAGACCATGATAAACAAAATTATCTGCTCTGATGAGACAAGGATTGAACCATTTGGCATGAATGCCACGCATCATGTTTGGAGGAAAACAGGCACCATCCCAGCAATGAAGCATGGTGGTGGCAGCATCATACTATGGTGATATTTATCAGCCACAGGAACTAGGAGACTAGTCAGGATTGAGGGAAAAATGAATGCAACAATGTACAGAGACATCCTGGTTGAAAACCTGCTCCAGACTTGACCTCAGACTGGGGTGACTGTTCATCTTCCAGCAGGAGAATGGCCCTAAGCACACAGCCAAGATATCAAAGTAGTGGCTTCAGGATGACTCTGTGAATGTCCTTAAGTGGCCCAGCCAGAGCCCAGACCTGAATCTCACTGAACATCTGTGGAGAGATCTGAAAATGTCTATGCACCGATGCTCCCAATCCACGCTGGTGAAGCTTGAGGGGTGCTGCAAAGAGGAATGGGCAAAACTGCCCAAAGGTAGGTGTGAAAAGCTTGTGGCATCATATTCAAGAAGACTTGAGGCTGTAATTGCTGCCAAAGGTGCATTAACAAAGTATTGAGCAAAGACTGTGAATATTTATGTACATGTGATTTCTGAGTTTTTTTTTTTAACAAATTTGTAAAAATTTCAATAAAACTTTTTCATGCTGTCATTATGGGGTGTCGTGAGGATAATTATGAGGGGGGAAAAATTAATTTACTCCATTTTGGAATAAGGCTGTAACATAAAATGTGCAAACAGTGAACCTCTGTGAATACTTTCCGGATGCACTGTACATAGTAGTTACGGCCATCACCTGCACCAGATTTGAATTTGAGCTCCAATTTTTCAACTGTTCAAAAATTTCATCTTGATTCTCGAAATCATGATAGTACGTTGTAACTTCCAGGTATTTGTTGTTTTAACGGCTTCCATCGTGTTCAAATTTCTTTAAAAATAGTATTTGTTGTGACTATGGCTTGAAACTTGTTTGCTCGTGCTCCATCGGGGAAAAACTTTGAAGCCAAAGCAGCATTTGTTTCAGTTTTTGTTCAAAGTTGAACAGCTCAATCATGTCTGGCCAATGGCACAGCTCCTTTCTTTGATTTTCCAGTGGGTTGCCAGGTCTACACTGCAGTTAAAAAAAACCGGCCTGTTTGGAGGCAAACTGGATTAAGCGGTTTCATCTGTTTTTTAGATCATAGATGGTCATAGTAGAACAGCGCCTGTGGAATAACCCTGTTCTATCTTGCTGAAATTTTACTTGTTAGGTGATTGAGCCTGGCATTATGTGTAGATTAGATACTGTAATTAGAAATTAACCAAATATACTTGGTAAGATTTTGTGTTTATTGTAATGTAGGAGCACAAAAAGCAAAAGCTTGACACATTACCCGTGTGAAGCGCCTTGAGGCGACTTATTTTGTGAGTTGGCACTACGAGTATAGAAATAAATTAAACAACAAAAGAGGATACACAACCAATAATAATTTTGTAAATCAATAAAAAATCTGACATTAAAATCTGACATTCACCAGAAGCCAACGAAGGAGGGCCAGAATTATTTATTTTGTGTTTGAACACACTGATGTTGAATTTTGACAACTATGCCACTGAAAACCAATTTCAAAAAATATCTTTGTCTTGAACAAAAATATGTGTGTAAGTACACTGAATCAAACCTCCAATAACACAGTCAAATTATAGCAATACGAGTAAGACACAATATATTAATTTTAGACCGTGACTCCTTTATTATGATAAGCGCCACCAGAGGGAGCCCTACCTCCCTTGCCCATCTGCTATCCAGCAGATTCCCTTGTCCACCAGTGCTGGGGCTTGAAGGGTTAAATCCCCGCTCAGGATTTTAACTGGGAGTCTTGTAGACAGATGTGTATGACCCACGTGTTTTGACCGCCCCTCAGCCCAGTCTCTAAGTGTGGGCGTTTGTGTTTTGACAGTTTGGGGCAGTCTCTCTGCTGATGCTCACTCGAGCCGCAGACAAAACACTCCCCACGGACCAGCCTCCTCTGTCTGAATGCGGCCCTGCTCGTGTCCCTAGCACCGTCAGCTGGGGGAGCTGTAGCCACACGGAGCGCTGTGGCTGTGGAGCGTGGGGAAGACGGCTCCCTTTCGGACCCGGGAGGAAGAGGGACGGCTTGTGCCTGACCACGCCCTACACCTCGCTCCCGTCGGCGTTCTTCTAACCGGTTGTCCAACCGTATAACCAAATCGATAAGCTCAGCCAAATCCCACGGTTCCTCCTTAGCCACCAGGTGTTCCTTCAGGACCGACGACAGTCCGTTTATGAAGGCGGCGCGGAGCGCAGTCATATTCCAGCCAGACCTCGCAGCCGTGATGCGGAAGTCGACAGCATATTCGGCTGCACTCCGACGCCCCTGTCTCATTGACAGCAGCACGGTAGACGCGGTTTTGCCTCTGTTAGGGTGATCAAAAACAATCCTGAGCTCCCTCACAAACCCAGTATAAGTGGTAAGGAGCCGTGAACCTTGCTCCCAAAGCGCTGTAGCCCAAGCGTGTGCCTCACCCCGAAGCAAATTAATCACGTAAGCCACCTTGCTGGAGTCAGATGCGTACGGGACGTTGTGCAAAGACGAGCGAACACTGCATAAGAAAGTCCACGCACGTCTCCACACAACCTCCGTACGGCTCTGGGGGGCTTATGTATGCTTCAGGGGATGGTGGGGGGGGTCGTTGAATGACCAGTGGAATGTCTGTATTCGGCACCGGGTCGGCAGGAGGAGGAGCTGCAGCAGCGCCCTGAGCGCGCGCTTCCACCTGCGCGGTGAGAGCCTCCATCCTGCGATTAAGGATGACGTTTGCTCGGTCATCAGGTCCATCCGAGCGGTAAAGTCGGTGAGGATATGCTGCAACTCACCAATCACGCCTCCAGCCGACGCCTGTGCACCCTGCTCTTCCATTGGCTGTCCAACAGATGGTTGACGCCCCTCGGGATCCATGACATTGGCCGAGATATCCTGTTGGGGAAAGTGTAGTGACATGGACCCACAACAGGGGGCGCAAATGAACGGTCAATAGATGAGTCAACAGGTAACAATTTAATGTTGTGAATGTGCACAACGACTATACAGACAATCTCAGAATATGATAGCAGTCAATACACGAAGGTGACGTGTGGGCAGGCTAGAGGATAGAAGACGTCTGTCCTGAGAAGAGCCGGAACCACACGATTTCTGCCGCCACCGAACCTGGTGAATACTGGAGCCGCCAAGTCCCAAATTCCCAGGTGATCACCGTCCCCGACTGTCGGATCTGGTACTGCTGGTGAGGAGCACAAACAGTGAGATGTGGGTGTGTGCACACCCAGTAACAAAAACAGTCAGAAGGTGGAAAGTCACCTCCACCTCTAATCACACACTCATGCAGCTCCTGTTAACCACTTATCTGGTTGGAGTGTGAAGCGAAGCCGTCGCTCATCACACCAAACGCCAGTTCCACAGATAAGGAAACACTTACAGGAAAACAGCTGCAAAGAAGTTCAGACTATTAGTCAGTGTTTTCAGTTTAGCAGAGAATTACCTTCACAGGTAGATGATATCTCGGCAATGAGGTGGAGATGACGTCCGGGTTTTATGGAGTAGTATGATGAAGCATAGATGGGTGACAGCTGTCATGAGATAATGAGTGACAGCTGTCACCCCCGGCTGTGTCCGTGGCGGCAGCGCCCTCTCGTGCCTGAAGCCCGCACTTCAGGCAGGGTGCCCTCTGGTGGTGGGCCAGCAGTACCTCCTCTTCTGGCGGCCCACACAACAGAACTCCAGGGTTAGGGTTAGGATGAAGTGATGGGTTAGGGTTCAGTTGAAATTTGGAGTCCATCTTAGGTCTCCTGCTTTTCTGCCTTTATAAAGCACCCCTTGGCCACATGCAGCACTGTTATGGGATTAATTTTCACTGCTATGCTGATGACACCCAGTTGTACATGCCAGTAACTGCTGGTAATCTCGTACTCATAAAGTCCTTAGAGGATTGTCTTCCATCAGTGAAAAGATGGATGTCCAGCAGTTTCTTACTTTTAAACTTGGACATGACCAACATGATGGTTCTTGGTCCTGCAGGACATCAGAATCAGTTTTAACAGGTCACACTTAACCTAGGTTCATGTATCATACATCACACTGACAAAGTGAGGAACCTTGGGGTGATTTTTTGATCCAACGTTGTCCTTTGACCTCCACATCATGACGACTGCTTTCTTCCACCTGCGAAACATAGCAAAGATTCATCCCATCCTGTCCATGGCTGATGCAGAGACAGTGATCCATGCATTTGTCAGTTCTAGGCTGGACTACTGCAATGTTCTATTTTCTGGTTTACAGCATTAGGGTTCTCCAATTGGTTCAAAATGCTGCTGCCAGAGTCTGACAGGAAGCGGAAAACTCGACCACATTACAACCATTTTGGCTCTTCTTCACTGGCTTCCTGTCTCTGTGAGGTTGGATTTTAAGCTTCTGTTGCTAAACTATAAAATTATTCATGGACTGGCACCTCCCTACTTAGCTGACCTAATTAAACAACGGGCTCTGTGTTCTCAGGGCACAGGACTACTTTGTGTCCCTCGGGTGAAGAAAAAGTCTGTGGACCCCAATTTTGTGGAATGATCTCCCTACAGAAATAAAAGTCAGATTCTGTAGAGACTTTCAAGTCCAGACTTAAGACGCATCTATTCTCCCTCTTGTATGGCTAACATACGGGCATAGTATGGTACTATGCTTTTTATCCCTTTAATTCATCTAATGAGCAACAGAACAGGTCTCAGCCTCACTTCATCTAAATTCTGGGTTTTAGTGAAGTTCAGGGCTAGTTGTCGGCGATCGCCTTAATATTCTCTCTGCTTTCCTGTCGATTTATTGCTGGTGAACGCATACCTTTGGTGTATTTTTTCCGGCTGAATGATTCTGCTCTTTTTCTCTCTGTGGGAGGTACCAATGACGTCTCACAAGGCTGACAGCTGCACACCACAGGACGCTATACTGACCATGAGATGCCATGGCTGATGCAGCACACTGCGGTCTGCATTTGGAATAAACTTTGCCACGGTGACAGGCCCACTGATGGCATGATGAAGGGATGCTGGCCCTGCACCCCAGGGTACTGGATGACCCCTGCCTGCAGCGCAAATGCTTGCGTGTTCATCTCAATAATGCACCTTGTTTTGATGTTACTTTGGTTTTCTGTTTCCTGTTTCTTCAGTGTTGTAAAACTTTAAAAAAAAAAAAAAAAAAACCTTGTAACTGTTAGAATGGCCTAAGCATGGATTCACCTCTCTGAGTCTGGTCTGCTTGAGGTTTCTTCCTCAATATCATCAGAGGCAGTTTTTCCTTACCACTATCACACATGTGCTTGCTCAGAGGTTGGTAAGGTTAGACCTTACTTGTGTGAAGCGTTACTTGAGGTAGCTTTGTTGTGATTTGGCACTATACAAATTAAATAAATTGAAATAAACTGAACTGAAACCAGCGATTAAATTTGGAGAATGGGCGATGCCCCAATTGAAGTTTTAATCATAATGATGTAAATTCTGGTGATAGCATGGTTACATAATGAATAAAATGAAAAGAACATTTGCCATGTCAATGCGTCATGATTTGGAGATTGTGGGGTCGATACCACATGACCAACAAGGCCATGTCTTCCTCCACCACCTACGACATCACTTCATACCCTGCTGCAGTGACTGGTGTAAAAACAACACAGTAAATTTTGCTGAGTAAAATATACTCTGGGTAACATTTGGTCCCAGTCTAAACAGAGTAAATATACTTTATTATAGATTGAAATCAGCTCTACCGTCTTGTCAAATCAAGTGTTTCTACTTCAATAAGAGTTAATTTTACACTGTGATAGAGTTGATTTAGCACTGTAATACAGTATATTTAACACTATTTGGACTGAGATTAAATGTTATCCCAGCAGAGTATATTTTACTCTGCAAAATTTACTGTGAAGGTGTTGCCACAACCAAGTTTCTTTGAAAAACCAAATTTGTTGACCCGGAGGGAAACTTTAAGTGTGCCAAATCAAAAAGTGATTATGCAACAATAAAGTTAAATTGTGGTTTTGCAACTAACCAAATGACAATAAACACATTTCTGTTGGCTTCTCCCCTTTTTGCTTGGGGTCACCACAGCAGATCTGTTATGGACCTGCATATTACAGCCTTTACACTGGATATTCTTCCAGATGCAGCTTCACATGTAAACAATGAGGCATGGGCAGCCTTGAAGCAGGGACCTTTCTGTGGGGAAGCAAGCATGCTAACCTCTTGTGCCACCATACTGCCATAATTACAGCAAATTATAATAAACATGTATGGGAATATTGTGATCCAGTGAGATCTTAAAGATTTTGTGAGCCTAAACAGATGGTGTCATCAATAGGAGCTTTTACTAGAAATAGAAAATCATGCAAATTGTAATCACAAGGTTAGTATGGAATGTGTTGAGGATATGAACAATCACACCTCTGCTGGAAGTAAATATAATAATGTTCCTCAGGACCATTTGTGCATCCTCCAGTCTGTCTTTCCATATGGCCACATGGAAAGCAGATGGAGCAGGGAAATGTTCTTTTAATGGTGACCATGTTTGTTGGTGATGATCCGTGAAGCACCCCTTCAGTGTGGACATCTTGCACTCAATGTTACACTGGCTGTTGTCTGTGTACAACTAAACTAGCTTATTACATCTTTAGCTAAGCAACATTACACACCAATAGCACCATTACACCCCCACACTGCCCCAATACACAGAGCTGCTGATGGCTCTGAGTCATGATTTTAAGAAGGGTGTACACTCAAAAATAGAGTTATAGTTTCAGCAGTCATTTGCCTTTGTGTTCAGTCCCACTCAAATATGTCTTCATTACAACACCTGTAAACTCCTGTCCGTCATTCCATCTGTCTGATGGAATAATAGACGTGACTTTTATAAGTGCACTGTGTCCTGTACTGTTTGGTGGATTTCAATGAAACATCACTCAGTCATAGTGAGCCATATGAAGATGTGGATTAAGGAAAATAATTCCAGTTTGTTGTTTTCCATGGGAGATAATTGGTCTTGTATTTTGTAATACATCATTTTTGTCAGTTGCATGTATAGACAGAACTGTGCAACTTTAATTTTCATAGTTCTTAAATTTCTGTGTCCTGTAACCATACTATGGTAGACATTTTCTGGGATTATTACTTTGCAAATCTATGAAAAAAAGAAGAAATATAATGCATTCTGAGTCATGTGATCACCACGCGGGATGTATACTCTGCCTCATCACTCCGCAGGACTCCCCACCCCCTATATTTAAGTATTATTTACTTAACGTTACTTTTTAAGCTCTTGGTTAATATTTCTGTTTTGCGGAAGCTTTGTGTACACTGAGATGTCAGCTAGCTTGAAAAGAACGACAAGCAAACAGCCAGCAACAGCTCGCTTAGCCAACAATGAGGAACTCGCCGGGTTAGTTAAGCTAGCAGTTGCAGGAGCTATCAAGAAGGACGTGGAGGACATGGTGTCTCAGCTGACAAATAAGATACAGGGTTTGGTGGATGCATGGTTGGCGGTAGTCCGAGATGAGATGGTTGTTATGCAGGCAACATCTCAAAGTGTGTGGATTATATGGAGAAGGACAAGAACCATATGGCGGAGGTGGACAGCCAGCTCTCTTCGTCGGTGAACAAACTGGCAATAAAATACGCTCAGCTGGACAAAATTGCCGACATGGAGGACAGGTTGCGCAGAGATAACCTACATGTGCGTGGAGTCTGTTGGGGAAAGTGTAATGCACGGACCCACAACAGGGGGCGTAAATGAACGGTCAATAGATATTCCAATAAATACAATTTATTGCAGCAAATGTGCACAACAGGTCGAATACTGCTTTTAGACAGTCAATCACAAGATACAATAAGTGACGTGTGGGCAGGCCCGAGGGTAGGAGACACCTATCCAGAGAAGAGCTGGGGCCCACAAGGTTCCGCCGCCAACGAAGACCTGCAGTATACCGAAGCCGCCAAGTCCCGAGTCCCCAGGTGGCCTCAGCTTCAGCTGTCAGATCCGATACTGCTGGCAGGAACAAAAACAAGTTAATGGTGGGTGTGTGGACACCCAGTAAGCAGTCAGCAAAACACGTTCTCACTGTAATAGGGTGGGAAAAACAGCTCCACCATCTACACAGGAACACAGTTCGGGAAGAACCTGAAGGAACTGCTTATCTGGTTTGGAGTGAGGGGTGAAGACGTCACTCCTCACTAACCACAAATCC
Source organism: Thalassophryne amazonica (assembly GCF_902500255.1). Lineage (NCBI taxonomy): Eukaryota > Metazoa > Chordata > Actinopteri > Batrachoidiformes > Batrachoididae > Thalassophryne > Thalassophryne amazonica. The sequence goes on along the minus strand of NC_047116.1, from coordinate 60,142,427 downwards.
AGCTCCCAGCTGACAGCAGTTCAACAGGAACTCCTGCAAAAACTCAGAGAAAGAGAACTTGTGCGTACGGCACAGTCAAATGGCTGAGAGATTACCTGTGAGGTAGGCTGATATCTCGGCAGATGTGTGGTGTCTCCTCCAGGCTTTTATGGTGCTGATGATGATGAACTGCTGACAGCTGTCAGTCCTGGCTCCTGGGTGGCAACTGCGCCCTCTGGTGCCTGAAACCCGACAACAGGCAGGGCGCCCTCTGACGTTGGCCAGCAGTACCTCCTCTTCGGGCAGCCCACACAACAGAGTCCCTGAAAATGCAGAGACATTGCATGTCCTTACTTTCCTGTCTGATGCTATTCCACGGTGCCTTAGCACTAATATGTACCTCTAATCTACAGCATGTTTGAACATTCTACATAGCTCATTTACAGTCGCCACGATCATCATTATGCTACAATATAAATTAAGCATACAGCCTGCTTAGACATTTTATGCAGACAACATGTAGACATTGCCTTTATGTATACTGGAGTTTCATTTAGACTATTGATGCTTACCGTTTTTCAAACAAACACTATTACATAGCCCCCTCAGCAGTACTGGACACCAAAACTAGGGGGTCATCAGTAGTGCTGAGACGTAGTCTCTCAATAACTACACTTGGACAATTTGGGAGTGAGGATGGTTGAATTTTCTTATATTAAGACAATTACAGCTGGATCTAAATTTGCTTTTATTTCAGTTTATGTTCCATCCCAATATGAACCAAAGTTTTTTCCCATCTTAAACTGTAAGGCAAATGTGATACTGGACAAATCTGTTCAGTGCTCCATGGTCATCAAAAGACTTTGAGACTTTTCTGTCAGCATTTACCGGACCTTTACCGCTTTATCAACCCCACATCTAAGCAATACACTTTTTATTCAGCATGGCACCAGAGCATTTCCAGAATAGGTTATATATTAATCTCAACTGAAATACATGATGTTGTTATCATGCCTTGTTCTTTATCAGATTATAGCATTTTCACATGCAGCACATTTCAGACCCCTAGGTATACCCCCTAGTGCTCCACATTGGCGATTCAATGTTTCACTTCTTAAATATGTAGATTTTTGCACTTTTCTAAAAGAAAATAGTTAAACATATATAATGATAAAAGTTAAACACATTTATAGATATTAATGCAGACTCAGTAGATGATTTTAGAATTTTATGGGATGGTATAAAGGGTTGTATTAGAGACTCCTCAATCTCATTTTCATCTTATCTTAAGAAAAGTTGATTAAACAAGGTAACCAAACTGGAATGTTTTCACCCGACTATACACGCAACAACAAGTGACATACAGTGTCAGTTTTATTAATATACTTTATTACACATTTAATATACATTATTACAGTATGTAATAATGCTTCCCTATTGTGTTATATCTGTCTGTATCATTTGTGGGTGGGAGGATTTATTCCCCAGATTTGTATTTAAGCTTTCTTGGTTTTGTCGACCCCTAAGTAGACTTTGTTGGTGTGATCGCTCAATGCATGTGGTTGTCAGCAGCATGTTTCAATATGGGAACAGGTTCATTTGTAAGGTGTTCACCACGCCTTTTTCAGTTATTACTGGTATACTGCATTTTGGGCCTATTTTATGTTTTGGATCACCTCTTGGTTTACGTTTCACTATGAAACAGATCGAACACCTTTGCAGTGGTGTGGTTAATGTTCCATCTCGTTTCTCCTCTGAGTCTTCTGCTTTTGATAAGCCCATGCGTGTGCTTGGTTGGGTCCTTGATTTTGTTTGTTTTTTGTTTAAACAGTTTTCTGTTTCATGGAGTTCTTTTGTTGGTTTTTCTGGGTTCTACATCTCGTTTCGTTGGTTTCGCTATGTATCACATTTCTCGACTAAACGAATTCTTTGTTCTGGTAACACCTCATGCAGCTCTATAATGAATTTCCTGGTCGGTCCTCTAAATTTGGTTGGTCAGTGTTCACGCCTTCTACATTTTTTGAGTAAACTGTTCTCTTCATCATGTCGTTCCCTCACTAGGTCATTAATGTTCCAGGGCTCTGATAAGGTTTCGCTACATTGGTTTGTCCAGTCAGTATATCCCTCATTTCAGCAGGTTAGCTCCTTTTATTTTTCCCCCATCTATTTTTCCCTTGGTGCGTCAGGGTTTGTATTTCTCTGTTACCTCCTGGACAGGTTATGTTTTTGGTTCCCCCACGGTTTAGGTTCTGGCATCTGTCCTCCTCTCTCTCAGTTGCTTTTTTGCTTTTTTGGGATTTTGTTGATTTATTGCTCGTTTCCCCACACTAGTGGTCACTTCCGTAAACTGGTTCAGGTCTCATCTGGTTCATTGGTTACGTTACTTTCCTCCTTCTTTCACACCTGTTATGGGCAGTCTGTCACCCCTAGGTTTAAGTATTCCAATAATTTGCGTCAATTTTCTAACCCGTGTCCTCCCTTTGTCTCGGCTACTTTGTCTGGCCAATCTCATGGCCATTCTCCAGGTCTACCCTTAGACATGAATCAACCTCCTGGCCAACCCCTTAGCTCTTCCAGGTTCGGTGATGAGCCCCGCGGTCATCCTCCAGATTCTGCCGTGAGTCTCGTCCAGCCACCCCATGTCCCGCCCGTCCTTCCGATCGGCTTGGGTCAGCCTCACGATCGCCCTCGTGGTTGCCACCCAGACTCTGTTTTGGATGGCCTTCTTGGTGTTCCGTTTGTCCCCTGCATGAGGTACTGTTGTCGTCCTGCTGGACTTCCTGTCCCTGGGTGGCCTTTTGGCCACTCCCCTGGTAGTCCCTTTACCTGGGGTGGGTCCCTTGTTTTCTGATTTATTATTGCCCTCCTTCTGGTCCCCCTCCTCCCTCCCATGCTCGTCTGTGGCCGTGGGTTCCTCTGGGTTGTTGACGGTGTTGTTTTGTTGGCCGTCGGTGCCGGCCGTTTGGGGGGGAGTGCTGTCATGATTCAGCCCATTCTGGGCTCTTGTTATCATCTGGACTCGTGTGTATCAGTCTTCGATCATGTGTCTTTAATTTTCTGTTTATCATGATTTCAGTCCCTGGTTATATGTATTTGGCCATTGTATTTTAGTCACTTGTTAAGTCTTGTTTTGATTTTGTTCTGAGTATCTCTTTTCTGTGCATATTACTTTTGTCATTGGTTTTATGCTTTGTTTATTCTTTATTTTCTGGGTAGTCATTAGTTGTATTTTCTGTTTACTGTTGCTACTTGTTGGTCCCATTCTAGTGTGGTCTCTGTCTTTATTTTCTTGTTGATCACTGTCTTAGGTTGGCACTCTTTTGTTTTCTTGTTCTCTGCATTAGGTTTTTCAGTTTTTATCACAGTTGGATGAGGTTTGATTTTCAGTCAGAGTCTGTTTCTTTTAGTCACGCCCACCTGTCACTCTACTCCTGCCTAACCTCTGTCTTGTCTGGCCACGCCCCTTCCAGCACTTTCCCTGACACCTGTGTCTTGTTTTTCCTAATTACTGCACCTGTTATTTAAACCCCTCACTTTCTCCACTCCCTGCCAGTTCGTTTGTGCTTTCTAGTTCACGTTCCAGGCCTTTGTCTTGCTCTGTTTTGCTCTGCGGTGTTTTGAGTTTTTGACCATGTTCTGCCTTTGACCTTGCTCTCGCCTCAGCCTATGACCATTGCTGCCTTGTGTTTTGACCAATGCATGTTTTTGGACCTCGCCTTTGCCTGTTGCTTGCCTGTACCGCCGCCTCTCTGACTGTCTACTTGTGTACCGAATTCCTGCCTGCCTTTTTGAGATAAAGCCTTTTTACTATCACACCAGTCTCTGTGAGTTTTGTAAGCCTTTATACAATCACACCTGTCCCTGTGTGTTTTGCATTTGTGTCCATCCACCTTCTGTGTCACGCCTAGTCCGATCCTGACATATCACTTCTAAATAGGGATCTTTAGCTATATGCTACAGTACTTGCAACCCGGTTGGAGATACATCTTACAAAATGTATGCACAATGACGAAACTGGTTTTATTAGAACTCACCAAGCTTTTGATAATGTGCGCCACCTGTTACACATCATTCATGCAGCTAGTAGTATTGATCCCCCTTGCTCGGTTCTAACGCTGAATGCTGAAAAAGCATTTGACTGGTTAGAATGGGAATATCTTTGGACCACGCTGGACAAATTTGGGCTAGTAGGTATGCAATTTATTAATATGAGTAAGGTTTTTTTAATGCACATCCCTCAGCAATAGTCTGCACAGGCCACATCTGCTCTGCCCAGTTCCCAGTATTAAGGGGTACTCGCTAGGGCTGCCCTCTTTCACCTTTACTTTTTGCACATTCCCTTAAACCATTGGCACAGAAAATAATCCTTCAATACATCCCATTGCTTTTTCTAACAGAATATCGCATATCCTTGTATGCTGATGACATCTTTCTTTATGTCGGCAGTGCTGGTTCCTCAATACCACATTTGCTTTCCTCTTTTGATACATTCAGCTCACTCTGTGGATATAAAATTAATTGGACAAATTCAGCGCTGATGCATTTAAACTCAGCTGCACTTCAAGTTACCCTACCCTCTCATTAGTTAAAAGTTTTAAATATTCAAAAATTCAAAAATTTCACCCATAGTAATTAAAAGTTTCCAAGGTATATACAATGACATACAGAAGGACTTTGAGCACTGGTTGAATCTAGAAGTGAATCCAAATTCACTTCAAGACTGAATAGCAATAATTAAAATGGATATACTTCCCCATGTTAATTTTTACTCTATATTGGGATAAACGTCAATCATTAGTTTCTCCAGCAAGACAAGACACTAGCTAGCTCTTCCAGATTTTAAAACCTACTTTTGTGCTTTGCCCTCTATCTACATGGTTCAGTCCTAGTTCCTCTATTTCTTGGAGACCAATTGGGGAGAATCTTGTACTTCCTCACAGATTGCAAGATCTGGTGTATGCAAATATACCATTGAAAAAAGCCAGATTATGTTTAGTCCATTTCTGCTCACATCTTACCATATTGTAATGAAGCATTTTGGCTTAGAACATAAGTGGCATGATCACACACTGATTTTCAAAAATGTTTCATTTCTTATTTATATACATAAAGGGCTACGTCTGTCTGTCTGTCTGTCTGTGTGGGATAAACTCCCAAACTATAATATATATGTAGCCCTAAAACCTATATACAGTATATTCTGAATCCTCGTGACATGGGGAACAAACTGGTACCATTTTTTTAAAAGCTGAACTGAAAATTAATTCAAATTTCCAGCCCTGTATGTGTTAGCCATCTCTGTTTATTTAATCCCTTTCTACAGCACACTCAGCACAGCACAGCCACAGCACACTCAGCAAAACAAGAACATGCTTAGGCTGAGGGTATGACCAGGCAGATTGAGATTTCCAGCCCTGTATATGTGTTGCCCATCTCTGTTTATTTAATCCCTTTCTACAGCACAGTCAGCACAGCACAGCACAGCCACAGCACACGCAACAAAACAACAACATGCTTAGATTGAGGCTGTGGGTATGACCAGGCAGATTCAAATTTCCAGCCCTGTATATGTGTTGGCCATCTCTGTTTATTTAATCCCTTTCTTCAGTTACTTTATGTTCTCAACTGTTAAGCATCTGACTGTCCCATACAACCCAGTTTGCCTTCCTGTCTGAATACATTCATTTTGTTTGTAAAATTGCAATGTAAAAACAGTGAAATACACCACTACCTCAATGTTGATTCATTGATATTTACCATTTACTGTTACCTACCTTTTGTGTGTAATTTTGCTATACATTTGATTGTAAAACAAAGTCTGCATGAAGGACTTCAAATGTGTTTGTCTTTTAACCAAGTATTTCCACTTAGTTTGGGGAGTTCACCTTTTATAGTTCTGCTGGACAAACCTTAGCCCATTAACTATTATATTTATAAAACATCAGCATTACAAAAGCAAATGCTGGGCAATTGTTTTGATTTAAATGATTGGCATTTGGCTTATGTCCAAAACAGGTTAACCTGGGCAGTGCCGGGTACCCCAGCTAGTTGGTAATACAACCCCTGGCAAAAATTATGGAATCACCGGCCTCGGAGGATGTTCATTCAGTTGTTTAATTTTGTAGAAAAAAAGCAGATCACAGACATGACACAAAACTAAAGTCATTTCAAATGGCAACTTTCTGGCTTTAAGAAACACTATAAGAAATCAAGAAAAAAAGATTGTGGCAGTCAGTAACGGTTACTTTTTTAGACCAAGCAGAGGAAAAAAATATGGAATCACTCAATTCTGAGGAAAAAATTATGGAATCACCCTGTAAATTTTCATTCCCAAAACTAACACCTGCATCATATCAGATCTGCTCATTGACATTGACCCTATGCCATGACATTGACCCTATGTGTGTTTTTTCAAGGAATGTTTTTGCAGTTTTTGCTCTATGGCAAGATGCATTATCATCTTGAAAAATGATTTCATCATCCCCAAACATCCTTTCAATTGATGGGAAAAGAAAAGTGTCCAAAATATAAACGTAAACTTGTGCATTTATTGATGATGTAATGACAGCCATCTCCCCAGTGCCTTTACCTGACATGCAGCCCCATATCATCAATGACTGTGGAAATTTACATGTTCTCTTCAGGCAGTCATCTTTATAAATCTCACTGGAAAGGCACCAAACAAAAGTTCCAGCATCATCACCTTGCCCAATGCAGATTTGAGATTCATCACTGAATATGACTTTCATCCAGTCATCCACAGTCCACAATTGCTTTTCCTTAGCCCATTGTAACCTTGTTTTTTTCTGTTTAGGTGTTAATGATGCCTTTCGTTTAGCTTTTCTGTATGTAAATCCCATTTCCTTTAGGCGGTTTCTTACAGTTCGGTCACAGACGTTGACTCCAGTTTCCTCCCATTCGTTCCTCATTTGTTTTGTTGTACATTTTTCGATTTTTGAGACATATTGCTTTAAGTTTTCTGTCTTGACGCTTTGATGTCTTCCTTGGTCTACCAGTATGTTTGCCTTTAACAACCTTCCCATGTTGTTTGTATTTGGTCCAGAGTTTAGACACAGCTGACTGTGAACAACCAACATCTTTTGCAACATTGCGTGATGATTTACTCTCTTTTAAGGGTTTGATAATCCTCTCCTTTGTTTCAATTGATATCGCTCGTGTTGGAGCCATGATTCATGTCAGTCCTCTTGGTGCAACAGCTCTCCAAGGTGTGTTCACTCCTTTTTAGATGCAGACTAACGAGCAGATCTGATATGATGCAGGTGTTAGTTTTGAGGATGAAAATTTACAGGGTGATTCCATAATTTATTCCTCAGAATTGAGTGATTCCATATTTTTTTCCTCTGCTTGGTCTAAAAAAGTAACCGTTACTGACTGCCACAATCTTTTTTTCTTGATTTCTTATAGTGTTTCTTAAAGCCAGAAAGTTGCCATTTGAAATGACTTTAGTTTTGTGTCATCTCTGTGATCTGCTTTTTTTCTACAAAATTAAACAACTGAATGAACATCCTCCGAGGCCGGTGATTCCATAATTTTTGCCAGGGGTTGTATGCCCTTTCCATTTTTGCATTGGAAGAAGATCTTTATGGTGTCCATGGTTTACAAGCTTTTAACAGTCTACAAGCTGAATTTGACCAAATTAATTTTTTTTCTTCTATATGCAATCAAGATCAGCTATGCGAGCATACGGTGTCCCGTGGGGAGTTGCTCTCCCCAAACACCCTCAACGCAAGTTACTTGCTTTAGTAGAACTTACACAGGGGATGGTTTCTAAACTTTACTGTTATGTGCCGACGCGGGTTGAGGAGCGGACCTGCGTCTGACTGAACCCAGCGCTAAATAACCAGAAAGCGGTTCCAAAAAACAAAACAATTTTATTTTTCCCCCTCTTGTGCAATACTCAGTGTACAACATAAAAGTGCGTTTGTCTGGCGGAGTGAAGGACGGCGCGCTCTCCAGCGCCCAAAGGGATTGAAGCCCAGCGCTTCTGGACTCACATTCACCGCCAAACACCCCCCAGGTGGACACGACAAACTGACTCTGTGAAGGATAGAAGAGGTGAGGTAAGTCAACAGCTACAACTAGTATCCTTCAAAGGCACACACTATCAGCAACACATTCAGGTCTGAATTTAAGCTTTATGTAAATGAGCAGCTTCTCACAACAGGTGGAGGATCATCAGTCCGCACGCCACGGCCGTGAGAAGTGAGCTGCACAATTCTCATCAATGTTCAAATATACTGCATAACAAAATACCAAATTACTATTAACACTTATTCAGACAATCAATCACCTCTGATGTGTGCTGACAGCATGTGTCCCTCACCCGTCCTCCTTCACAGGCACGATGTGTCAAACCCAGGCGCGGTCCTCAGCGTCTCACAAACGAACGTCACAAGGTCGAGTTCCTGGCAATTCTGCTTGAATCACTCATGGCTTAAATGCAGAACGCCATCTCATTATCTGCTTCAGCTGAAAGTCTTTAAGTTTGCACGTGAGCATCATCCACAGGTGCTGCAAATCATGCTGATGAGGGTGAAGGACTCTTCTGCCAACACCTTCCCCACAGACAAAAACCAGTTTGCATACCACCTGGAGAGCAAAGAAAAGAAAAGAACACCAAAATGTCCAGCCAAACCCCCCAACACACAACATTTACAAGTTAATTCCTGGACCCCATAAGCCTTTACCAGTAGAGGGTATTTGGAACAGAGATATAAATGTTTTGTTTTTTTTTAATTTTAAGGTGGCAGTAATTAAACCATTACTTAAAAAGCCATCACTTGACCCAGCTATCTTAGCTAATTATAGGCCAATCTCCAACCTTCCTTTTCTCTCAAAAATTCTTGAAAGGGTAGTTGTAAAACAGCTAACTGATCATCTGCAGAGGAATGGTCTATTTGAAGAGTTTCAGTCAGGTTTTAGAATTCATCATAGTACAGAAACAGCATTAGTGAAGGTTACAAATGATCTTTTTATGGCCTCGGACAGTGGACTCATCTCTGTGCTTGTTCTGTTAGACCTCAGTGCTGCTTTTGATACAGTTGACCATAAAATTTTATTACAGAGATTAGAGCATGCCATAGGTATTAAAGGCACTGCGCTGCGGTGGTTTGAATCATATTTGTCTAATAGATTACAATTTGTTCATGTAAATGGGGAATCTTCTTCACAAACTAAAGTTAATTATGGAGTTCCACAAGGTTCTGTGCTAGGACCAATTTTATTCACTTTATACATGCTTCCCTTAGGCAGTATTATTAGACGGTATTGCTTAAATTTTCATTGTTACGCAGATGATACCCAGCTTTATCTATCCATGAAGCCAGAGGACACACACCAATTAGCTAAACTGCAGGATTGTCTTACAGACATAAAGACATGGATGACCTCTAATTTCCTGATTTTAAACTCAGATAAAACTGAAGTTATTGTACTTGGCCCCACAAATCTTAGAAACATGGTGTCTAACCAGATCCTTACTCTGGATGGCATTACCCTGACCTCTAGTAATACTGTGAGAAATCTTGGAGTCATTTTTGATCAGGATATGTCATTCAAAGCGCATATTAAACAAATATGTAGGACTGCTTTTTTGCATTTACGCAATATCTCTAAAATCAGAAAGGTCTTGTCTCAGAGTGATGCTGAAAAACTAATTCATGCATTTATTTCCTCTAGGCTGGACTATTGTAATTCATTATTATCAGGTTGTCCTAAAAGTTCCCTAAAAAGCCTTCAGTTAATTCAAAATGCTGCAGCTAGAGTACTGACGGGGACTAGAAGGAGAGAGCATATCTCACCCATATTGGCCTCTCTTCATTGGCTTCCTGTTAATTCTAGAATAGAATTTAAAATTCTTCTTCTTACTTATAAGGTTTTGAATAATCAGGTCCCATCTTATCTTAGGGACCTCGTAGTACCATATCACCCCAATAGAGCGCTTCGCTCTCAGACTGCAGGCTTACTTGTAGTTCCTAGGGTTTGTAAGAGTAGAATGGGAGGCAGAGCCTTCAGCTTTCAGGCTCCTCTCCTGTGGAACCAGCTCCCAATTCAGATCAGGGAGACAGACACCCTCTCTACTTTTAAGATTAGGCTTAAAACTTTCCTTTTTGCTAAAGCTTATAGTTAGGGCTGGATCAGGTGACCCTGAACCATCCCTTAGTTATGCTGCTATAGACGTAGACTGCTGGGGGGTTCCCATGATGCACTGTTTCTTTCTCTTTTTGCTCTGTATGCACCACTCTGCATTTAATCATTAGTGATCGATCTCTGCTCCCCTCCACAGCATGTCTTTTTCCTGGTTCTCTCCCTCAGCCCCAACCAGTCCCAGCAGAAGACTGCCCCTCCCTGAGCCTGGTTCTGCTGGAGGTTTCTTCCTGTTAAAAGGGAGTTTTTCCTTCCCACTGTAGCCAAGTGCTTGCTCACAGGGGGTCGTTTTGACCATTGGGGTTTTACATAATTATTGTATGGCCTTGCCTTGCAATATAAAGCGCCTTGGGGCAACTGTTTGTTGTGATTTGGCGCTATATAAAAAAATTAAAAAAAAAAAAATGTGGTAAATGATAGAGTGATTTGCTGGGACACGGTGTGGAAGAATCTCAGTGGTACATCCAAAAACCCAACCACCCCTAGAAGGTGTTATTCTATGAAAATCACTATGTCTCCAAATTGCAGTCTTTGCTCACTCAATGCCCAGAAGTCATTTTTGCATATTTACTGGGAGTGCCCTAGCATGGTTAGATTGTAGAATGAAATATCTCTCACTCATTCCAGTCTCCCTGGCTTTACCTCTGCTCAATGATGATTCTTCTTTAAATTTGTTCCTGCAGCATAGGCACATTCTGTATGGGCCATTGTCACAGCAGCCAAGAAGATGCTGGCCCTTAGGTGGCAACCGCCACATTCCCTGGCTTGGCAACAGTGGGCCAATTCATTTCTCGAAACTGTCTTGATGGAGTGGTCTGTCGCCCATATGCACAGAGCCAAACATGTGACTCTGCAGGCCTGGGCTCAAACTGTGGAAAATATTACATTGACTACTGCGAGCATCCATGTTTGAGACACTGAAGCATACCATTACACTCAAAGAAGCCTTTCCATTTCTTGGCTCCTTAATGCCAGCTATACTGGCTATGAAATATGTAAATTTGACATATCTGTGGTAAACAGTTACTGTGGGAGAAACCTCTGAAATCTGAAAAAAAAACATTTTGTGGTCGAATTTTATTTGAAGAAAAGTTCATGTGGGCAGTAAATAAAACTCTTCAAACTGATTCCATTTTGAAGGTATTGATATCTACTTTATGTGTTATAAATATGGCCTTCTTTATGAAACTCCTTCCTGGTTAATTTAAGCATCCAGTTATGGCTAATTTGTGCACTCGCGAATGTATTTCTAGTGCTGAAATGACAATTTCATTTTAATTGTGTGCACACACTGCATTCATATGATTCATGGCACACCCCATAATGCTTGCACATAGATCTGCCAGGGGGATTCCCCCCTGGTTTCCACAGTTACTAGCTTATATCCACCAGCATGATGAGCATGCAGTGAATGGGGTACTGCATGTCTGGACATGTTCAAAGCTGCTGCTGTCAGTCTGATTGGAGTAAGAATGGTTGCACATCTTCCTCCCTGTTCTTTTTGGTCTGATGAAAGTGAATGTCATCACATTTCTTTCATTACCTCTAAACACATAACGTACCCATAACCACCTGTTAAGTAATTTTCATTGAATGTGCCCTGTGATCCAGATCCGCACAAACTGACACGTGCTTGCAGGCATTAATAATATACTTTTTTAAAAACGGAGGAAATGCATTATTTTGTGCAGAATTAAGAAAAATAACAAATGTCTCAATTTTGACGAAAGTGAAAATAATGCCCCATATCCATCCCAAAGCCACAAGTGATTCTTTGTTGACCCATACCAGGTCAACAGACAACAAGCAACAGACGTGTGAAAACACAAATCCTCAGAAGAGGTAAAAATAACAAATTGTCCCACTGTCCAGCAACAGTGTGACACTTGTACACTCCTTGTTCAGCGACAGTTGTCCCACATAGGAGCAGAAGAGCTGTGGGGAGCACAGGTGCCTGTCACCATAATGTCTGAGGGATCCATCCACCATTGACCCAGGACTGGAACATGTGGGGCCTATGCGTTACGGGAATCATCATGGACAAAAAATTGTTGAGAAACCTACAGAATGTTCTCTTCAATGACTGATGTGGCATCAGTACACATACCAATGCCACACTGTCCCTGCACCTTCGGGTGGTGGGGGGAAAACGCTGATTATTGTTTGTGCGTATGCACCAAACAGCAGTTCGGAGTATTCAGCCTTCTTGGAGTCCCTTGAATGGAGTCTTCCTTTATAGGGCTCTAGTGGCGGACTCTATTGTTCTGCTGGGGAGCTTCAACACATATGTGGGCAATGACAGAAACACCTGGAGAAACGTGATTGGGAGGAACGGCCTCCCTGATCTAAACCTGAGCGGTCGTTTGTTGTTGGACTTCTGTGCTAGTCATGGACTGTCCATAACGAACACCATGTTCGAACATAATGATGCTCATAAGTGTACATGGTACCAAAGGCTGAAAGTCGATGATCGATTCTCAGATCATATCATTTGATCTGAGGCCACATGTTCTGGACACTCGGACACACATATGAAGAGCAGAGCAGAGCTGTCAACATCTGGTGGTGAGCTGGATCACAGGGTGGGGAGGACTTTAGACAGACCTGGTAAGCCCAAACGGATAGTGTGAGTGACCTGGGAACGTCAAAGATAGAGATTTAATTTTCCAAGATTTTTCCTGACTTTGACCTTGAAAATTTTATCAGTTCTTGCCTATCAGGATATGAATCTTCAGTAAAAAGTTCATAACAGTATATGAAAATTTGCGGGCTCCAGGCTGTTCACGAACAGACAACCAAACAAACAGTGGCGATAACATAACCTTCTCCAACTTTGTTGGTGGACGTAATTATCAATGTCAATTGTTCACTGTTGTTAGCTAATATCCATACTGTCTCCAAAAATATTAGTCCCATCAACTTTCTGTTTTGGCTGCATTCAGCCTTGAACTAAAATAGAAACACATACCAAATGGCAAATGTCAGCTCTCCCCTGTTTGTCCGTGATTGAAGTTACACACACGCATGCACGCATACACGTACAGAAAGGCCACTTCACATTTGATATATAGTCGATTTACTGCCCCCTGCTGGAATGGAGTGTGAGTCCAAAATGTAATTGTCAACATCCATTGTACATTGTTGTTACTTAATATCCATAATTTTTCCCAAAATTTTAGTCCTATCAACTTTCTGTTTTCACAATGTTCATCCTTGACCAAAAATACATAAACATACCAAACGACAAATGTCAGCTCTCCCCTGTTTGTCTGTGATTGAAGTTACACACACGCTTGCACGCATACATGTATAATACCGAGGTCACTTGGCTTTTCAGATATAAATTAAAAATAAAGGATCCAGTAATACTTTACAAAATGAGGATATTTGTGTGTGTGTGGGCGGGGGGACACACACATAAAGCCTTCTTGGAGTCTCGAGCAGGCTTCGTTTCCATTTATGTCTGTTTGCCCTCTTTTCTCTCACTCTTCTTTCTTTCTTTCTTTCTTTCCCTCACTCCTTATTTCCCTGTCCCCCGTGTTCATTGCCACACCGAGTTTTCACAGGAATTTAAGCATGAATCTTTAATTAGCAACAGCTGTTGCTCATAGTGTGCGCGAGTGTGTGTGCATGTGCATGTGTGCATTGTGGACGGCACCATTCTCATGGGCTCGCTGTCACCTCCATCAGTTTCACACGCTAACCAAGCTGCCAAGCAGCACACTCGCACATTCATGCACCGCTTCACACGGAAAAACTCACAAAATTTAACGTCCAAATTCACATACATATATCTGCACTCACACTTGAATGCATGTGATGACTGGACCCATCTTTTGCCACACACGTGCGCTCACTGCACACACTTCATGTGTATTTTTCAGCCTGCTCTTCTTGCTTTCCGTCGCTTCCCTTCTCTCGTTCTCTCTCTTTGTCTTCGTTTGCTCAGCTGTTCGATATGAATTATGCATTATATCCTTATGGAGTGAGAAAAGTTAGCTTGGGGCTATCATTCCCCACTTAACGATCATTAGTTGTGGTTTTGCACCAATTACAGCCTGATGGCCGATGAGGTCTTTTTCCAGACATCCAGCTTTTGCATAATGCAGCTCATTGCACCTGTTACTGATGCACATTTGTTTGTGAACCTTCTGAAAATACAGCAAAAATCTGAAGGCTAGATTATGATTTCAAACAAAATCGCTCTGTTCTTGAAGCATAATAACAAAATGACTTTGGTGGAACTGCCACTTTGAATCATTTCTTTTTTTAAATCCCCTTTTAAAATGTATTCTCATGTTTCACACTTTAATGTTTTGTTTTATTACCTCTGCAAATTAAATGGTAAGGTTTTTGGTCAAAACTTAGTTGTGTTCAATCATTTTTTCCTCCATCTTCAATGATTGGAATTACTGGTAGAGAATATTAGTGAAGCTTATAGGACTGTTTTGTCGATAAACACATTAGTACTTTGTCTGTTGGCCATTAAAAGATGGTGTGTTCTGTGAACTCTTGATTCTGGCTGATTGATTTCTGCTTTGTTCTCCGTCTGAGGTCAAGCTGCTGATGAAGAAGCGGCTCACAGGTGACCAGGACCTTGCTGCTACCTATGCAGTTTCGCCGTCACAGATCCTTCTGTCCATCCATCATTGACAGGCAGGTTGGTCAAAGACGTTTGGACACAAATATGAGGCTCACACAAACAGCTCTGGTTGGTAAAAGACATTAGTGATGTGGATAGCAGTGGTCGGTACACAAAAAGGCAGTCCAAAATACACAGCAGAAGTACAAGAATCATCAGGCTTTGGTGAGGTCGGAAAAACGAGCAGGAGGTTGAAAAACACACAGAGGCAGGCAGAACTATGGAACACAAGAACAAGAGCTGGAGAGAAGGCACAAGACACATCAATCTGGCGAGGAACAGCACCCACTGAGCTTAACCCCAGGTGATGAACTGCAAATTAGGAACAGGTGTGTGTGGAAAGTACCAGAACAAAGGCGTGGCCAGAGAGAGAGAGAGAGAGAGAGAGACGCCTACCAACGAGAGCCCAGAGACAGACAAGAGAGATAGGAACAGACAGACCCAAGCAGAAAAACTCAGCAAGAGAATAAACACACAGAGAACCAATGAATCAAAGAAAATAATAAAACCGACCAAATGAAAATAAAACAAACCAGCAAACAAAATCTCAAACACTGACAATCATCCATCCATGTGATCCTACGAGATCCTTCCAGGGTCAGGGGAGTTGAGATCTACAGCGGACTGTGTTAATGTGGAGCATGCTGAGAACATCTTGAAGAATCTAAGACCCCCATTACAGTTATTATGAATGAGCATGTGCCAAGCCGAATCAGGCAGAACATCCAAAAAAAAAAAAAAACAGGATCATGCCACAGTTTGGGGGGGCGGATTGTGGAGGACGGCCATCTGAATATCGTCAGACGGCCGTCTGAATACTGACCCACCCTGACTGATATGTGCATGGACCGTGCACATGATCCTCCAAACACGGTACAAATGGTGGAGCACATTAGGTTTACCCAGACAGCTGTCAGAATGCAGTGAGAATATGACAAATCCACTTGCGTGAGGTCTGATTGCGGGTGGAGGAAATATATTCCAGCAGCACTCAAGATGCGCTTGTGGTGTGTTCAGGCACATTCGGGACATTCAGCCACACTCTGATATATTGGATTGGATTTCCATCTAATAAATATTTGTAGTCCCAACCAAATTAAAGTGAATTATTTTGCATGAATGTGCTTTATTTGAGTTGGGGCTACATATATTTATTTGATGGAAATCCTGCAGATAATTGAATTGAGTTCATCCAATGACTCTTTTTTTAGTGCATGGTGGAAACATGCCGAACGTCCCCCTGAACGCAATCAGAACTTAGTCCTATCAAATGCCAATTTCACACCGTCCGATTGTTTAGAATGTAGTCAGACTGCACCACAATTGTTTTGCACATGTGCAAAACAATTGAGGCAGCTGCACGACTGTTTAGACTGCGTTCAGAATGATGTCCTATGGCTGCGAATGCACCTCAACACCTCCCGAATGTGGGTTGAATTTTCATTCTATTGGGATTTTGGATAATTTGGCCTCGAGTGGGGTATAATGGAGGAGAATGACTGATGAGGCTTTGAACAGTGACTCCCCAATTAGATTCCCTTTACCGAGACGCTTCTCTTCACCATTTGTATGTGTTTTCAGCGATGTGAGCAAAGCAAGAGCTTTAATCAAATGTGGACCAAACTTGGTGAAATGATTCAGGATTATCCAAAGTTATTTGACTTTGAGAGAAATCTATTAAAAGTCAAGATTAGAAGGCAAGGTGAAATTTTATGCCAAATGTTTATAAATAGAGAATATTCAGGATGACTATTCTAAAATATTTAAGTTAAAGATAATCCTATGGTCACTATTAAATTAAGTGTAGTAGTCACATGACCTGTGAGTACCCCACTCAAACCATACCTTTTTCTCTTTTTTTCTTTTTTTTGGGGGGGGGGGGGGGTGCCTTGATCGTGTATTGGGTTTGTTGAAGAAGAATAAAAAAACTTGGCTTGGTTTAGTTCTGGGGGCTGGAGGCGCTGCAAAGATGGTGGTCTGAGCTCTCCTACTCAGGAGTCAATGAGGCAGACAAATCAGATTTGTCAGAAGAAACAGAGGTCCGAAGGCAAGCAGGGTTCATTAACGGGGCTGCAGAGTTTGACTCCGAAACAATCTGGTGATGGCTGAGTGCTGAGGAACAGGTGAATGGAGACAGGTGCGAATGAAGGCGACACAGAAGAACAACAGCAGATGAACCATGACGTTAAAGGCTCGTTTCTGCTCAGTGTTAACTACGGATCCAGATGACGCCTTCTGTCTCCACTCTGAATTAATTTCATTGGTATTTATATGTCTGGGGTCTTACTTGTGTGAAGCACCTTGAGGCAACTCTGTTGTGATTTGGCACTATATAAATTAAAATAAATTGAAATTGAAATTGAAAATTGCTTACTGCTCCACGTGGTTAGATTGTGTCTAACTGTAATTATTATGGGTTAAATGCAGAGGACAAATTCTGTTGTATGTATATACAATAAGAATAAAGGTTCTATTCTATTTTTGTATTTTAATAACAAAGTTGGCACTAACTTACACACCAAAAGTGATGATTACACCATCATGATTACACCATCATGAGACAGACAGGCGACTTCGATTCATCTTTACCTTCTCTGGTATTCATGAAGACAGATTTAACCAAAGTGGAGAAGTACTGCATTAAAAAAAAGTGTTTGCCATAATCAGTAGGCAAGCTGAGTTGTGTAGTTTAGGTTTTGAATTCATTTCTTGTCTCTTGTATGCATGTTATACAATCCTAAGGTCGTGCTGGTTTTTGTTTGCACCACAAGCAAACCACTACAGAGTTTACTTGAAAATGAACAAAGACTGAGGTTTTCAGGAGCCAGTGCAACTGTGTTTGTGTGCACTGTAACGCAAATAAAAGTATTCTCAAGAGCCCAAACAAACCAGAACAAATATGCAAACATAGTTCAGTTTGTTAGAACAACACCAAACCCATTTGGCGTGATCAAGGCCTCGTGCCACTCTTCCATACACTCGGGATACCCGAGTCGCACTACGACGTGAACCACTGTGACCAGAAGCCACACTCAGAGCAATGTTTGAAAGTTGTTTTTTTTTTTTTTCACATATGTCAGTGCTCGCAGAGATGCTGTTTTCCCTTTAGGGGGCAGGATCACAGGATTCACATAGCATCGTGGTCATTTTTATGAGAGCTTTTCATTGGGTAGGTTTGTGTATCATTTTTCAGGTGTTTGTGTGAGACTGTTTCAGTTGGGTATGAAAAGCTTTCACTTGTACGTGTATGTGTGAGGTATTCATTGAGGCATGTGAATGAGTTGGTTTTACATGTGTAAAAAAATGTGCTAATTCTGAATGATGTTCCCGATGACCCCCTCATAGTGCTTCATTCACTGCTTTCATGAAAGTATGACAAAATAGTTTGACATTGAGCTGCACTGCAATCATGTTGGGAAGATGAAGAAACACAAGAAAAACAATTTCCACATTGTCTGGTGTGGAAGTCACACCTTTTTTTGTGTGTATGGAATTCACTTTTTAACACAGCATTTCCCTGGGCGTGAGTTTAACAGTGGAGAGGAACACAGCAGCACATGTGCACATCACAGTGTGTGCTGTTAGTTAACATAAGGACTTTTGAATTCCAAAAATAAACAAAAAGGACAAATAAGTGTGTGCTGGGCAACGTTGAATGTTATTTGACAGTTTGGACAAAAGGAATTGTCAGATGGACACAGATGGAGAACTGAACAGTGGACTTATGCATGAAACCCTCAGTCTGTGGTGTGTACCATGAATATATTTGATATTTATATTTGAAACATAAACAAGGTGGACGAATGAACATGTGGTGGACAACATATTGGATGTTATTTGATGCAGGTAAACACAGATTGCTACCCCACAGCATTGGAAACACAACAATAAAACAATATATTTTATTTATTTATTTTTATGTTTATTGTCTTGTTATTGGAGTTTATTTTGTTTTGTGCATTGATTGCTGGGAAAGCTCTGCACACATTGTTAATATTACTATTATTAATAATAATGAAACCATGATTTTTCAGTATATACGTCACACCACAAGCCCAATCATGATAGAATATAAGTCACAGGACCTCCCAAACTAATAACTTCCACCCCCACAATTTATACTCTGAAAATACAAGAAATAAATAAGCTATGGCACCCCCACCCCTGTGACCCTGCATTAGAGTAAGCAGGTGTAGAACATGAATGAATGAGTAAAGTCAGTTCAAGTCTGGTAGCATGTACTCGTGCCACTTGTTGCAACAGCACACCATAGAACCCCCTTGGGTCCTATGGTTCATTCCCACCTCTCAAAAGTAGCCATCTATCTGCCACAGCCATGTGAAAGTTAGGAGTCCATTTGACCTTCTCCACCTGCTGGGGTCCTCAGCATTGAAGTATCTGCTGGATCATGTCCAGAGAAATGTGCCACATAACTAAAATGATCCAACTTGATGTTCCTTCACAATGCAGGATCTTCTGAACAGACCTGGTACTAAAGACATCCAGTCTTAGGTCACTTGTTAGCGTCAAAGTCTCACAATCATACAGTAAGACAAGAAGCACCAGAACATTAAAGACTTGAACATATTTGTCCAGCGACCTCATTACTCCATAAGCTCCTTCTGGATGTCTCCTGATTTTAAAGACCGAGCACCCACAGACATGAGCATCAATGTTAAAATAAGTGAATGTCTCTACAAGATCAAGACTTTCACTGCTTACAGATACACATCTGATGGGAATCCAGGAAATCACTGAAGGTCTGAATGTTAGTCTTGATCCAGGACAATTGTAAGCCATCTAAAGTCAATTCCTCTCAGCTGAGGGTGACAGTGTGGGTCTTCTTCAAGACTTTGGCAAAGTGACTACACCTCCCTTGTATATAGTTGTTTGACCTGATAATCTTGGAATCTGCATTTATTGAGAATTTGTTCCAAGAGACTTTCCTGTCTTTTGTAGATCTACAATCCTCTTTCGCACATCTGAAACGAGCCCCTTGAACTTTCCTATTGTGTGTTCATCAATTCATTGAGTTCAGTCAAACATACCATTTTTCTGTTGGCACAGAGCCACTACCAGCTGTAAATTAAGACATTGGGAAGTTAAGCTAAGAAGATAAGTTTCTAGAACTGTCAACACCACCAAATTAATCATCTAAGTGAATGTCTATGTTGTGTATAATTTCTATCCTGTGTTGATTTTAAAAAAAATGAAATAAACCAAAACATTTGCATCAAATTATTATTTTTTTTATTAAAGAGGGATGTTTAACATTGATGTTGCCTCAGAAAAAAAGAACAATGTTGCCATGATGTTCATGTTCACAATGAGAACACTGAGTAAACGTCTGACCACAGCTGCCTCCGTTTGCATCAGTAACCCCAAAAAGGAAAGAAATTGGCTTCATGTTAAAGGAAGGAAGGACTTTGTTCTGTTCTTTTGAATGCATTCTATTGTAACCACCCTGTTGTGTCTACAGAGACAATATAATTTTCTTCACTTATTGTTACCCTTAAAAAAAATCTTTCTTCTCTCTAACGACGCTCATTAAAATCTTCCAACCCCATTGGAGATGACTCACCAAACTGTTATGGTTGAATTTGAAGATATTGATGTTTGATGAATAAACTGCATGTACTGGCACAGTACAGGCTTTGTACAGTAGTTGCTATGACAACAGAATAACATCCACTGCACATCTGGGCAGGGGTTCCAATAGAGAACAGGTTCATGCCAAGTCTGTGTCTGTGTGTGTTTGTGAGTGTGTGTCCAGAAAGGAGGGGGTCACAGAGTTAGCATAATGGAAAGCATGACATTTATCCCACAAATTGCCTTGAAGTCAGCAAAATCAAATCTCCTCTTGGCAAATGTGCCATCTGATGAAAGAGAAAGGAGTCTGTGGAGAAGGGAGAAGCACAGAGAAAGGAGAGCAGGAGAAAAACAAAGACACTTTAAAAGTAAAGCCTGAATGGAAAACAGTCTGGCCATTTTGAAAAGATTTGAAATAATGAAGAAGAAGGATGAAGTGAGAATTCTTCATCAGAACCTCAACTCATCAGTTAGACCGTTAAAACTTGCTCACCAGCGGGAGTTCCAATGATCCAAAACACGCATCAAAGCAGGTTAAAATGAAGCTTCTGATATTACTTTCACAAAGTTCTGAAGTCAACCTTGTGGGAAACACGTGGGCTGTGCTTAGAAGTTAGGTCTGTGCCAGTGTAACCGTGACCAGCCGTTATAGAAAAAAGATATTCTCTTGCCTCCTGTGCTGGTGATTATGATTCCGCAGTGAGGGACACAATGTAGGTTACACTGGAAACCCAACAATTTTAATTGAGCTCTATCAATTCTCAAACTACGTATTTAAGATGTATGCTGCACAATCATATTGACACAGAAAGTGTACACGTCCTACCACAACTGCGTATATACTGGGATTAAAAGAGCACATATACAGCAAGTCCAATATGATGGAGCAGGGCCTGCCCTGGAAGTGATGGAGCCATAGGAGAGACCTGAAGGCCCAGTCACACCTTGATGATTTCACCTGCGTTTGCTGACCATATTAAAAAAAAGCTGGCATACGCAGGCGTACGTCTAATAAATTAAGAGCGCACCCCCAACCCTCACCCCACCCTACTCCACCCGATACACACACACACACACCCCATAACATAACAGTGCCAGCAACAAGTATTTGGGCCACATTTTAATTTCTTTGCGCCATTTTGAAAAACAAACAAAAAGGTATTTCAGGCTTCTCTCGATTACAAATTCTAAAATTATCCTCTTTGAACTCAAACTGAAAAATCCCTGTAAGTTGCTAAAATCTATACAAAATTTATCAAAGAAGAAATGGTGGGTTGCATAATTAACAGAACCCTTTAGTAGAAAAAAATAAATCAGCACTTTTACAGACAGTTTTCTTGAGACAAGTCAGGGTTAATGAACATTTCCAAGTCACCGAATATGTCTTGGACTTCATTTACATCAGTCATTAAGAAATACAAACAGTATAGTACTTGATGGTTAATCACATGGAGCAGGCAGTTCTCAAAAACTGAGTGACCTTGCAAAAAGGAGAATAGTGAGGAAAGTCTATCTATCCAATGATGCAGTCATTTTCACACCCAGTGCCCACATTAGCTGAATCTTTACGTGCCTTAACTAAAGCACTCCTTCTGCTGAATCACCTCTAAATTATTTACACATTATTCACTTTGCGTGTTTTTAGGAATCCGCTAGCTTAGCGTAGCTACTAGCTCTTAGCCGATTTAGCATGGCGGCTTCTCCTGTCTCTCCCGCACTTTTCTGCTCTGGGTGTGAAATGTTTAGTTATTCCTCGGCCTCCTTTAACAGTAATGGTACTTGTAATAAGTGTAGCTTATTCGTAGCTTTGGAGGCCAGGCTGGGCGAATTGGAGACTCGGCTCCGCACCGTGGAAAATTCTACAGCTAGCCAGGCCCCTGTAGTCGGTGCGGACCGTTAGTTACCCCCTGGCAGATCCCGAGCAGCCGGGAAAGCAGGCCGACTGGGTGACTGTGAGGAGGAAGCGTAGTTCTAAACAAAAGCCCCGTGTACACCGCCAACCCGTTCACATCTCTAACCGTTTTTCCCCACTCGGCGACACACCCGCCGAGGATCAAACTCTGGTTATTGGCGACTCTGTTTGCGAAATGTGAAGTTAGCGACACCAGCAACCATAGTCAATTGTCTTCCAGGGGCCAGAGCAGGCGACATTGAAGGAAATTTGAAACTGCTGGCTAAGGCTAAGCGTAAATTTGGTAAGATTGTAATTCACGTCGGCAGTAATGACACCCGGTTACGTCAATCGGAGGTCACTAAAATTAACATTAAATCGGTGTGTAACTTTGCAAAAACAATGTCAGACTCTGTAGTTTTCTCTGGGCCCCTCCCCAATCAGACCGGGAGTGACATGTTTAGCCGCATGTTCTCCTTGAATTGCTGGCTGTCTGAGTGGTGTCCAAAAAATGAGGTGGGCTTCATAGATAATGGCAAAGCTTCTGGGGAAAACCTGGTCTTGTTAGGAGAGACGGCATCCATCCCACTTTGGATGGAGCAGCTCTCATTTCTAGAAATTCTGGCCAATTTCTTAAATCCTCCAAACCGTGACTATCCAGGGTTGGGACCAGGAAGCAGAGTTGTAGTCTTACACACCTCTCTGCAGCTTCTCTCCCCCTGCCATCCCCTCATTACCCCATCCCCGTAGAGACGGTGCCTGCTCCCAGACTACCAATAACCAGCAAAAATCTATTTAAGCATAAAAATTCAAAAAGAAAAAATAATATAGCACCTTCAACTGCACCACAGACTAAAACAGTTAAATGTGGTCTATTAAACATTAGGTCTCTCTCTTCTAAGTCCCTGTGGTAAATGATATAATAATTGATCAACATATGATTTATTCTGCCTTACAGAAACCTGGTTACAGCAGGATGAATATGTTAGTTTAAATGAGTCAACACCCCCGAGTCACACTAACTGTCAGAATGCTCGTAGCACGGGCCGGGCGGAGGATTAGCAGCAATCTTCCATTCCAGCTTATTAATTAATCAAAAACCCAGACAGAGCTTTAATTCATTTGAAAGCTTGACTCTTAGTCTTGTCCATCCAAATTGGAAGTCCCAAAAACCAGTTTTATTTGTTATTATCTATCGTCCACCTGGTCGTTACTGTGAGTTTCTCTGTGAATTTTCAGACCTTTTGTCTGACTTAGTGCTTAGCTCAGATAAGATAATTATAGTGGGCGATTTTAACATCCACACAGATGCTGAGAATGACAGCCTCAACACTGCATTTAATCTATTATTAGACTCTATTGGCTTTGCTCAAAAAGTAAATGAGTCCACCCACCACTTTAATCATATCTTAGATCTTGTTCTGACTTATGGTATGGAAATAGAAGACTTAACAGTATTCCCTGAAAACTCCCTTCTGTCTGATCATTTCTTAATAACATTTACATTTACTCTGATGGACTACCCAGCAGTGGGGAATAAGTTTCATTACACTAGAAGTCTTTCAGAAAGCGCTGTAACTAGGTTTAAGGATATGATTCCTTCTTTATGTTCTCTAATGCCATATACCAACACAGTGCAGAGTAGCTACCTAAACTAATAGTTTTACATCCTCATTGAAGACAACTTTGGATGCTGTAGCTCCTCTAAAAAAGAGAGCTTTAAATCAGAAGTGCCTGACTCCGTGGTATAACTCACAAACTCGTAGCTTAAAGCAGATAACCCGTAAGTTGGAGAGGAAAATGGCGTCTCACTAATTTAGAAGATCTTCACTTAGCCTGGAAAAAGAGTCTGTTGCTCTATAAAAAAGCCCTCCGTAAGCTAGGACATCTTTCAGGCTCCTCTCCTGTGGAACCAGCTCCCAATTCAGATCAGGGAGACAGACACCCTCTCTACTTTTAAGATTAGGCTTAAAACTTTCCTTTTTGCTAAAGCTTATAGTTAGGGCTGGATCAGGTGACCCTGAACCATCCCTTAGTTATGCTGCTATAGACGTAGACTGCTGGGGGGTTCCCATGATGCACTGTTTCTTTCTCTTTTTGCTCTGTATGCACCACTCTGCATTTAATCATTAGTGATCGATCTCTGCTCCCCTCCACAGCATGTCTTTTCCTGGTTCTCTCCCTCAGCCCCAACCAGTCCCAGCAGAAGACTGCCCCTCCCTGAGCCTGGTTCTGCTGGAGGTTTCTTCCTGTTAAAAGGGAGTTTTTCCTTCCCACTGTAGCCAAGTGCTTGCTCACAGGGGGTCGTTTTGACCATTGGGGTTTTACATAATTATTGTATGGCCTTGCCTTACAATATAAAGCGCCTTGGGGCAACTGTTTGTTGTGATTTGGCGCTATATAAAAAAATTGATTGATTGATTGATTGATTGATTGATTGATTGATTGATTGATTGAATTTACATGAGCCCTAATAATGTGATAATAATCACAATGATTGAAAATCTGAATGAAAATGTGTCATAGAAAGTCATCGATGAAAATTAAATTCCGTATTTTCCGGAGTATAAATTCTGGGGTTTGTTTTTGTTTGTTTGTTTTTGTTGTTGTTGTTGTTGTTTTTGCTAGTTTGGAAGGTCCTGTGACTTATATTCCGGCGTGACTCAAATACCCGGAAAGCACACATTCATTAATAATAATAATAATAATGACCCTTTATATAGGACTTTTACAGGAATCAAAGTATTAAACAAAATAAACTCAAATAATAAAATAATAAATTCCAATAATAAAAAGTACATTACAACAATGCCTAGAAATCCCTTTCCAAAGTGGATTAAATGTAATTTTTTTCAAACATCTACACACAATAACCCATAATGATAATGTGAAAAGTGTTTTGTATTTGGGTTTCGTTTTGTTTTTGTTTTGTTTTTTGGCGTTGTTGTTGTTTTTGCAAATTTATTAAAAATAAAAAACTAGGAAATCACATTTACATAAGTATTCATATCCATTGCTCAATGCTTTGTTGATGGACCTTTGGCAGCATTTACAGTTTCAAGTTGTCTTGAATATGATGCCACAAGCTTGGTGCACCTATCTTTAGGTAGTTTTGCCCATTCCTCTTTGCAGCACCCCTCAAGCTCCATCAGGCTGGATGGGGAGTGTTGAAGTACAACCATATTCAGATCTCTCCAGAGATGTTCAATGAGATTCAGGTCTGGGCACTGACTGGGTCACTCAAGGACATTCACAGATTTGTCCTGAAGCCACTCCTTTGATATCTTGGCTGTGTGCTTAGGGTCATTGTCCTGCTGAAAGATGAACCGTCACCCCAGTCTGAGGTCAAGAGTGCTCTGGAGCAAGATGTCATCCAGGATGTCTCTGTGCATTGCTGCATTCATCTTTCCCTCAATCCTGACTCGTGTCCCAGTTCCTGCCCATGAAAAACATCCCCACAGCATGATGCTGCCACCACCATGCTTCACTGTGGGGATGGTGCCTGGGTTTCTCCAAACATGACACCTGGCATTCATACCAAAGAGTTCAATCTTTGTCTCATCAGAAAAAGAAAATTTTGTTTCTCATAGTCTGACAGTCCTTCAGGTGCCTTTTGTCAAACTCCAGGTGGGCTGCCATGTGCCTTTTACTAAGAAGTGGCTTCCATTTGGCCACTCTACCATACAGGCCTGATTGGTGGATTGCTGCAGAGATGGTTGTCCTGGACGTTTCTCCATCTGGTGACCATCTGGTTCTTGGTTACCTCCCTGACTAAGGTCCTTCTCCCCCGATCACTCAGTTTACAAAGAGTTCTAGGAAGAGACCTGGTGGATCTGAACTTCTTCCATTTACACATGATGGAGGCCACTGTGCTCATTGGGACCTTCAAAGCAGCAGGAATGTTTTGTACCCTTCCCCAGATTTATGCCTCGAGACAATCCTGTTTCGGAGGTCTACAGACAATTATTTTAACTTCATGCTTGGTTTGTGCTCTGTGGGACCTTATATGTAGACAGGTGTGTGTCTATCCAAATGTTAACTGAATTTACCCCAGGTGGACTACAGTTAAGCTCTAGAAACATCTCAAGGTCTATCAGTGGAAACAGGATGCATGTGAGCTCAATTTTGAGCTTCATGGCAAAGGCGGTGAATACTTATATACCTGTGATTTCTCGGGGGGGGGGGGGGTATTATTATTAATACATTTGCAAAAATCTAAAAAAAAAAAACATTTTTTTAGGAAAGAAATGAATTTCATCCTTTTTGGAAAAAGGCTGTAACATAAAAAAATGTGGAAAAAGTGAAGTGCTGTGAATACTTTCTGGACGTACTGTAAATAATTATCATGTGTAATGGTATCCTGTGCAGAGAATGAAGCAACACTCCATCTGTGCTTTGAGCTTCTCTGTCCACTGTTTAAATTCCCACTCTAGATGTGCATGCACACGTGCGCGTGCGCACACACACACACACACACACACTCACACACATACACACGACTCTTCAACGTACTGACAGGTGTTAATGTGATCATTTGTCAAGCCCAAAACACACCCATGATTAAGATGTTAAATACATCCCCTTTGCCCCCTGCGCCTTACTTTGTGCTCATATCACACCCCCTCTAAGCCTCAAAAAATAGTTACAATAGTTGGTGTTTAGAACTACAGATAGACAAGATACTGCCCAAAAACTGAATCTGTAGAGATTTACAAATCTGCAATGATGTTGCGGTTTCAGATACTGAGAAAGGAAGTTGATGATGTCATCCAAAAAGCAGGTAATTGGGAGTATGGCATAAAAGTTTAGTTTCTGAGTGAGAAAAAAAAAAAAAAACAGTATGTTGGTTTCCAATGGAATGTTAAAAAAATCAAACTGCTGGAAATACTATTGAGCAGAAGGAAAATTAACATTTATGTGCACATCAGTGAAACTCAGGAGGTACCAGTAAAATGTTTTGCGACAACACTGCAGAGAAACACAATGTCTCCCAGTGGGCAAAATGACATTGATCCATGTTGAAGACTGATGTTGAATCAGCATAGAAGATATGTTGGATTTGAAAATGGGATCAATGTAGAAACCTGAAAAATGCCTTTGCATATTTGTACAAAAACAATAAAGTTTATCAGTTTGAACATTAAATACGAGGTCTATTAGAAAACACCTCCGTTGGAAGCCTTAAGGACAAGTTGGAACATGCCCTGCTGTTAAACAATTTCTCAGATACTCAACTGAAAGCCACCAAAAGCCGCCTGGATATTACAAATGGTTATCAACACGGAGGTGTTTTTCCCGCAGCCGGCGCACCAATCCGTCCGCACGTCTTTCATTAAAAAAATCTCCTTTAACAGTGGAATGTCCGGATAAACTGCTGATTCCGACCTCTTCTGAAAGTTCTATGTTCTCTCATGACGTCCTGGGTCAACAGAGGCTTAAATTTTGAGGTTTTCAGCTTGAAACGGGATGACGACGTCGCCTCGGAGTGTCTTGCGATGTCCCGCTCCGTGGGAAGTCCTTACAGCGATAGAAACAATCCAAAATCTCTCATCAGCCGTTAAAATTTTCACCGAAAACCAGCTTAATTTCTCGAATGGTATCCACTCGGATGTGCCTCACAGTTTCTGAAAAAATTTGTTGAAGCACAGCGCCAGTCTCTTAGCAACTTCTCAGACAAAGGAATTCCGATGAGGGGGCTGGACCACTCCTCCCACAAGGCGTGCTCACAGGCAAATGAAGTCACCGACAGGCGTGGAAAAACTCATGCATGCGCACGAAGGTTCAAGCTTGGCTGACGTAAAAACATATGAATCAAACCCATATAGTTTTTTAAAAAAATAAAACGGTCAGTTTCTTTTCTAATAGACCTCGTATCTTGTCTTTGTGGTGTATTCAATTGAATATAGGTTGAAGAGGATTTGCAAATCATTGTATTCTGTTTTTATTTACATTTCACACAAGGTCCCAACTTCATTGGAATTGGGGCTGTATAATAAATGTTGAAATCAACAAGTAATGCATCTGCTGCTTTGTGTAAATAAATTAATGCACTTCCTATGGGTTTCTGACAGAAATTAAGAATACATAGAACAAAATAAATGTTGGGAATCTAACCACATTTCAGTGACGTATCAAAGTCATATCCTGATTGTTATGTGTCGGACGCAGCCCGGAGACCAGCGTTTGAAGGACCCAGTATAAAATAAGCAGAGCACGGTACAAAGGATAACAGAGTTTAATGAACATAACAGTGCTGTGAAAAAAGTGCGCGGTCTGGCGTGGTGGTTTTGCGGTGCGCTCCCAGCAGCGCTAACGGTCCGGAGCCAGAACCAATTCAGACCCAAGGACCCCGCCGACACCCCCCAGGTGGCCGCAACAAACCGAGTCTGTGAAAGAAGGAATCATTATGTGAGTCCACACTCAACACACAGAGAGAACACTCAAAGGTGCACAAACAGCAAACACTTCCTGGCTTAATTACTAATCAGCTTCCCACCCTGCAGGCATGGAACACCCAGTTCACAAAACTCCACTGCAGTGGAAGCTGATTACACGACCAACATACAGCTCAATATAATAAGGTGTGAGGGACACCACATTTACTGACTGTATAAATGTTAGTCACAAAATCTAACGTACCTCAGGAAGTGTGCTGACAAGCGTGAGACCTCACCCCCTCCTCTTTCACAGACCATGCATCAAACCTGGACGTTCTCTGCATCCACTGATGATGAGATGGCTCCCGAGACGACGATCTCACCCGTCTGGTCACAAGGTCGAGTCTCTGGCAAATACACACTGTGTACTCCAGTCTTAAATGCCACCATGTTCCAATCCATGTAGATGCACCACAGCTGTGAGTCCTGACGAGCCGCAGGTGATCAGCCTCAGGTGATCATGGTGAGGTCCTGATAAACTCAGCTACACAGCCACTCAGTCCCAAATGCAAGCCACCTGGAAGGAAAAACAAAAGACAGGACAAAAGACAGAAACAAAAAGGCAGCCAGGCCCCCCCAGCCATACAACACTGATGTTGCAACATCAAGAGAATGATGTTGGAGCAACATTGATATTATGTTGATTGGCATAAAAACATAATATAATCAAAAGCATTGATACAACATTGCCGTTCCTGCTGAACTGTCTGTCGGTCTGATTTAAAGTAGATAAGAAAATGAGCCCCAGATGTCATAAAGCAAACAGGAGAAGAAAAAAATGCAAATGATGAATAATGTGGGAATATTTTCCCACAGAAAGGTCAGTGTGTGTGTGTGTGTGTGTGTGTGTGTGTGTGTGTGTGTGTGTGTGTGTGTGTGTGTGTGTGTGTGTGTGTGTGTGTGTGTGTGTGTGTGTGTGTGAACACACTTAAAGGCAAATAAATAACTTGATCTCATCTTTCTTTCGCTTCCTTTCTCCTCCTTCCTTTACACACTCTTTCACCCTCACTCTAAAATTATTTTTCCCCTCTTGTCATTTGGTCCTGTGACCTGTTCCAACTGTGGCCTGTTGAAAATTCAATTTAAAAATGCATCTCCTTCTATTTTTGCCCAACCCACTGTTATGAGCCAAAGAGTTCACTGAATCCCCTCACTCACACACACACACACAGAGAGAGAGAGAGAGAGAGAGAGAGAGAGAAATGGTCCTCCCCTCAGATGAGAGAGAAATTGTGGAACAACAGGAATGTGGAGGACAGTCTCAGGCCAATCACATTTTATTCATTTTCACACAGCATCCATTCATATCTCAAATACTGTGGACACAATGCTCCTATTTCAACAAAGTGAACACAAAAATGGAATTTTATATTGCTGACAATAAAAATTTGGCTCCTAATAAACAGACCTGATGGAGTTTTCTCACACTGTTGCAGTTTTATATTGTGGGGCATACATTACACAAACACAAAACTCCTCCACTTGCAACTAAAACTGAACAGAAATTTATTTTATGATTCTTCTTTTTACTTTCTGCTTTATGTCATCATTATCTTTTTTGTTTGTTTCTGTGGCAAACTGTAAGGGCCCCTTCACACACAACACAATTTAAACCGATGAGCACACGAAGGAGAAATTGAGTGCCATTTGTGAAAAATCGGAGCTGCCTGCAACGCCTCGTTCACCTGTTACTGCAACAATTCTCACACACTAGTGTGAGAGAACCCATATTGGCCTCTCTTCATTGGCTTCCTGTTAATTCTATAATAGAATTTAAAATTCTTCTTCTTACTTATAAGGTTTTGAATAATCAGGTCCCATCTTATCTTAGGGACCTCATAGTACCATATCACCCCAATAGAGCGCTTCGCTCTCAGACTGCAGGCTTACTTGTAGTTCCTAGGGTTTGTAAGAGTAGAATGGAAGGCAGAGCCTTCAGCTTTCAGGCTCCTCTCCTGTAGAACCAGCTCCCAATTCGGATGAGGGAGACAGACACCCTCTCTACTTTTAAGATTAGGCTTAAAACTTTTCTTTTTGCTAAAGCTTATAGTTATGGCTGGATCAGGTGACCCTGAACCATCCCTTAGTTATGCTGCTATAGACTTAGACTGCTGGGGGGTTCCCATGATGCACTGAGTGTTTCTTTCTCTTTTTGCTCTGTATGCACCACTCTGCATTTAATCATTAGTGATTGATCTCTGCTCTCTTCCACTGCATGTCTTTTTCCTGATTCTCTCCCTCAGCCCCAACCAGTCCCAGCAGAAGACTGCCCCTCCCTGAGCCTGGTTCTGCTGGAGGTTTCTTCCTGTTAAAAGGGAGTTTTTCCTTCCCACTGTCGCGAAGTGCTTGCTCACAGGGGTCGTTTTGACCGTTGGGGTTTTTCTGTAATTATTGTATGTGTTGTGTGGGCCGCCAGAAGAGGAGGTACTGCTGGCCCACCACCAGAGGGTGCCCTGCCTGAAGTGCTATCGTGCTATCCCAGAGCGGTTTTTACTGACCACCGGAACCTGGAGTATATCAGGACCGCCAGGTGGCTGAACCCCAGGCAAGCCCGCTGGTCACTGTTCTTTGGCCGTTTTGACTTCCGGATCACCTACCGCCCCGGGACCAAGAACCAGAGGTTGGATGCCTTGTCCCGGGTGCATGAAAATGAAGTCAAAACCGAGCTGGCGGATCCACCGGAGCCCATCGTACCGGAGTCCGCTATCATGGCCACCCTTACCTGGGACGTGGAGAAGACCGTCCAGGAGGCCCTGGCACGGAGCCCGGACCCCAGAACAGGGCCAAAGAACAAACTTTATGTCCCACCAGAGGCCAGGGCTGCCGTCCTGGACTTCTGTCACGGTTCCAAGCTCTCCTGCCACCCAGGGGTGCGAAGGACCGTGGCAGTGGTCCAGCAGTGCTTCTGGTGGGCGTCCCTGGAGGCTGACGTCCGGGAATACATCCAGGCCTGCACCACATGCGCCAGGGGCAAGGCGGACCACCAAAAGGCACAGGGACTCCTTCAGCCGCTTCCTGTGCCTCATCGCCCCTGGTCCCACATCGGTCTGGATTTCGTCACGGGCCTCCCGCCGTCCCGGTGGTACACCACCATCCTCACGATAGTGGACCGGTTCTCCAAGGCGGCCCACTTCGTGGCCCTCCCGAAGCTCCCGTCGGCCCAGGAGACAGCGGACCTCCTGGTCCACCATGTCGTACGTCTGCATGGGATACCAACAGACATCATCTCAGATCGTGGTCCCCAGTTTTCCTCGCAGGTTTGGAGGAGTTTCTGCCGGGAGCTGGGGGCCACCGTGAGCCTCTCGTCTGGGTATCACCCACAGACCAACGGACAGGCAGAATGGGCTAACCAAGAGCTGGAGCAGGCCCTGCGCTGTACGACATCTGCACACCCGACGGCTTGGAGTGAACACCTGGCCTGGATCGAGTATGCGCATAACAGCCAAGTGTCCTCTGCCACCGGCCTCTCCCCATTCGAGGTGTGTCTGGGGTACCAGCCCCCTTTGTTTCCTGTGGTGGAGGGAGAGGTCGGTGTGCCCTCGGTCCAGGCCCACCTGCGGAGATGCCGTCGGGTGTGGCGCACCGCCCGTTCGGCCTTGTTGAGGGCCCGGACGAGGGCGAAGACCCATGCAGACCGCCAACGGTCCCCGGCCCCCGCATATCAGCCCGGGCAGGAGGTGTGGCTATCTACGAGGGACATCCCCCTCCAGGTCGATTCCCCCAAACTCAAGGACCGGTACATTGGGCCCTATAAGATCCTCAAGATCCTCAGTCCCGTCGCAGTGAGGCTCCAACTCCCGGCTTCACTGCAGATCCATCCGGTGTTTCACGTGTCGAGACTCAAACCACATCACACCTCACCCCTCTGTACATCCGGCCCGGCGCCGCCTCCTGCCCGTATCATCGACGGGGAGCCGGCTTGGACAGTGCGCCGGCTCCTGGACGTCCGTCGAATGGGCCTGGGTTTCCAGTATTTGGTGGACTGGGAGGGGTATGGACCCGAAGAACGCTCCTGGGTGAAGAGGAGCTTCATCCTGGACCTGGCCCTCCTGGCCGATTTTTACCGTCGCCACCCGGACAAGCCTGGTCGGGCGCCAGGACTCGCCCGTTGAGGGGGGGGGTCCTGTTGTGTGGGCCGCCAGAAGAGGAGGTACTGCTGGCCCACCACCAGAGGGCGCCCTGCCTGAAGTGCGGGCTTCAGGCACGAGAGGGCGCTGCCGCCCCACAAGAGCGGCCGGGGTGACAGCTGTCACTCATCGGCTATGACAGCTGTCACCAATCATCTGCTCCTCACCCCTAATAAAAGCAGGATGACACCTCCACCACGTCGCCGAGATATTGTTCTACCAAGGAGGTAACGTTCTCAGCCTGAGTGTTATCACTACTAACGTTGTTTCAGTGAATACGTTGTTGCAGCTGTTTTCCTGAGGAACCGGCGTATGCCGCGACTGCTTCGCTCTGCATCCCGCCAGTTAAGTGATTGACAGTAGCTACACGAGTGTGGATGAGAGGTGGAGGTGGAATAACCACCATACTTGTTACGGGGTGTACACACACCCACACCTGACTGTTTTTGCTCTTCGCCAGCAGTACCAGATCCGACACGCGGAGACGGTGGCCACCTGGGGACTCGGAACTTGGCGGCTCCAGTATTCTCCTGGTTCGGTGGCGGAGGAAATCGTGTGGTTCCGGTTCTTCTCCAGACGGACGTCTCCTATCGTCGAGCCTGCCCACACGACACCTTGATTGATTGATTCTGTATTCGTTCTATAATCTGCTGTGTGTAGTTGTGGCATTCACAACAGTAAAGTGTTCATATTTGACTTCTTCTATTGTCCGTTCATTTGCGCCCCCTGTTGTGGGTCCGTGTCACTACACTTTCACAACAGTATGGCTCTTGCCTTACAATATAAAGCGCCTTGGGGCAATTGTTTGTTGTGATTTGGTGCTATATAAATAAAATTGATTTGATTTGATTTAGTGTGCCTTGATTAGAGAGAGTGGCGACATGACGAGTCGAAAAAATCTCACGGTGCCATCCTGGGTTCAAAATAGCGTTTGTTGTAAATGTGTCTGCATGTAAATCCAGCTATTTTATTTATTTATTTGCTGAAAATGCCAGGTTGTTGTGCATTTGGATGCACAAATAGACACAACAAGGGCTTCAAGATGTCCAGATTCCCTTCAGATCCGAACAGAAGAAAAATTTGGGAAAATAAAGTCAGCCATGTGGGATGGACGTGACTTCATCATCAAAGCTTTGAGAGGTAAATTTATAGTTCAGTACCATGTACAGTAAAACTCAGCTAAACTGTCATCGTATAAACCAGATATTCACAGTACTGGACTAAAAAAGTCCCAAAGTTTTTGTATTGATTTCCATGTAATAAAAACCATTATATAACAGATTTTGTACCACAGATTTGTCACTCACATCGGATAAAATGTCCCGCAATGCCTTTTCCATTCTATTGCTCCCGGTGTGTAGTGAGCGCCTTGTATGGCAGCACCCTGACATCGGGGTGAATGTGAGGCATAATTGTAAAGCGCTTTGAGCGTCTGATGCAGATGGAAAAGCACTATATAAATGCAGTCCATTTTATCCATTTATTCCATTAAAAACCTCTTGTGGAACCAGAGTCATAACCATGATTAAAAGACACACATTTTTTGCTTTCAATCCATCTGCCATCATATTCTAATAGTTTTTACAGTGCATGCTGATTACAAATGGATCAGAAAGTCCGCATATTTACAGCATGAAGTCGGTAAAAGAGGAAATTGTACAGCTTACCTTTGATTTGAAGGTGATGATTGCAGAAGGAAAAGCTTGTTGAGGGTCAAATTAGTCCACAACAAAGCATAATCCAGAGACGGAGAACTTTAAAACTGTCACGCACGTCATTGCATGACACGGAGTTACAGAGCAGCAGCTGCATAAATCAGGCTTTAAATTAATTAAATAAATCAACATAAATTGTAAATTTATGTAAATTTGATAGCTTAACATTTTTATATTTACTTTGATAGCACCTGTACCTGGTATGTGTTTCTGTATATGGTTAAATGATTTACCAAAATGTTGAAAACATTAAAGGTTCATTCAGTAGTTCAGAGCAGTTCTGAGTTGACGCCACTCTCTCTAATCGTAGAAGTACAGAGTTGGAACGCCAACTCCTGATATCGGGGGCTGACGTTGTGCCACACATGCGTGAGAGGAGTTTGGGTTCTTCACTTCCGGTCTTTTGCACTGCAGCCAGCGCTTCATTTTCTGCTTGGAATCGACAATATCAAACATCACAAAATAAGGTTAAAGGTTTTGATCAATTAATCTGAATAATTTGCCGAGCCTTACATTTTGTAGCTGTCCCTATTATCACTCACAAAGTCACCCTGCTCTCAAAATAAAAATGCATCGTTGCCGCGCTGTTATTGCTGTAAAGGTTTGGAAACAACCAGTTAGGTTGAAAGGGGGAATTATTCATCTAAAATACCAGGTCTATTAGAAAAGAAACCGACCGTTTTATTTAAAAAAAAAAAAAAACATACGGATTTGATACATATGTTTTTACGTCAGCCAAGCTTGAACCTTCGTGCGCATGCGTGAGTTTTTCCACGCCTGTCGGTGACATCATTCACCTGTGAGCACGCCTTGTGGGAGGAGTGGTCCAGCCCCCTCATCAGAATTCCTTTGTCTGAGAAGTTGCTAAGAGACTGGCGCTGTGCTTCATCAAAATTTTTTCAAAAACTGTGAGGTACATCCGAGTGGACACCATTCGACAAATTAAGCTGGTTTTCGGTGAAAATTTTAACAGCTGATGAGAGATTTTGGATTGTGGCCGGCTGCGAGCAGACGTGGCACGCCCGCCACAGGAAAAACACCTCCGTTGGAAGCCTTAAGGACAACTTGGAACATGCCCTGCTGTTAAACAATTTCTCAGATACTCACTCAACTGAAAGCCACCAAATGCCGCCTGGATTTTACAAATGGTTATCAACACAGAGGTGTTATTCCTGTGGCAGGCGCGCTGCGCCGGGTGCGAGCCGACGCGCCAATCCATCCACACGTCTTTCATTAAAAAAATCTCCTTTAACAGTGGAATGTCCGGATAAACTGATGATTCCGACCTCTTCTGAAAGTTCTCTGTTCTCTCACGATGTCCTGGGTCAACAGAGGCTTAAATTTGGAGGTTTTCAGCTTGAAACAGGATGACGACGGTGCCTCGGAGCGCTGCGCGACGTCCCGCTCCGTGGGAAGTCCTTACAGCGATAGAAACAATCCAAAATCTCTCATCAGCCATTAAAATTTTCACCGAAAACCAGCTTAATTTGTCGAATGGTGTCCACTCGGATGTGCCTCACAGTTTTTGAAAAAATTTTGACGGCGCACAGCACCAGTCTCTCAGCAACTTCTCAGACAAAGGAATTCCGACGAGGGGGCTGGACCACTCCTCCCACAAGGCATGCTCACAGGCGAATGACGTCACCGACAGGCGTGAAAAAACTCTCACATGCCCACGAGGGTTCAAGCTTGGCTGTTGTAATCACACGTGATTCAAATTCATATGTTTTTTTAAAAAAATAATAAGGTCGGATACTTTTCAAATTGTTAGCAAAGTATCGGACCTTTTTATTGTTTGCAAAAACCTGATGGATTTGAATCACGTGTGCTTGCATCAGCAAACCAGGAACCTTCATGCCTGTCGATTGCATCATTTCCTGGTAAGCAACCTTTGTGTGGGACATGTGCAGTGCACTCTGCGGATTTTCATTGCAAGGAAAAACACGGAACAACAGCCAGGTGGAAACCATTCGGAAGATTCAGACGGCTTTCGGTGACGATCCTATGGGCATCACACAGATTAAGGAGCGGTACAACTGGTTTAAAGATGGCCACACAACGGTGGAGAATGAGCCACGCTCCAGTCGGCCATCAACATGCTGAAATGACCAGATCATTTCCAAAGTGAACGCTGTGGTGATGTGGAACCGTCATGTGACTATCCAAAAATTGCGGAAGAGGTGGACATCAGCACTTTTGCGGCACATTCCACCGTGACAGAAGATTTGGCCATGAAAAGAGTGGCTGTGAAATTCATGCCAAAGCTGCTGACGGCGGAGCAAAAGCACATTCGTGTTGAAGTCTCACAGGACATGCTGTGACATGCCCGCCTCTTCCACAATTTCTCGGATAGTCACACGACTGAAAAGTCACCGAAAGCCATCTGAATCATCCGAATGGTTTCCACCTGGCTGTCGCCCAGTTTCTGGCAAAATATGATGCGGCGCTGCTCCGGTCGTTCTGTCTTTTTCCTTGAAATGAAAATCCGCCGAGCGCACAGCACACGTCCCACACAAAGGCTGCTTACCAGCAAATGATCAATCAATCAATCAACTTTTTTCTTATATAGCGCCAAATCACAACAAACAGTTGCCCCAAGGTGCTCCACATTGCAAGGCAAGGCCATACAATAATTATGAAAAACCCCAACGGTCAAAACGACCCCCTATGAGCAAGCACTTGGCCACAGTGGGAAGGAAAAACTCCCTTTTAACAGGAAGAAACCTCCAGCAGAACCAGGCTCAGGGAGGGGCAGTCTTCTGCTGAGACTGGTTGGGGCTGAGGGAAAGAACCAGGAAAAAGAGATTGATCACTAATGATTAAATGCAGAGTGATGCATACGGAGCAAAAAGAGAAAGAAACAGTGCATCATGGGAACCCCCCCACAGTCTACGTCTAAAGCAACATAACCAAGGGATGGTCCAGGGTCACCCGATCCAGCCCTAACTATAAGCCTTAGCGAAAAGGAAAGTTTTAAGCCTAATCTTAAAAGTAGAGAGGGTATCTGTCTCCCTGATCTGAATTGGGAGCTGGTTCCACAGGAGAGGAGCCTGAAAGCTGAAGGCTCTGCCTCCCATTCTACTCTTACAAACCCTAGGAACTACAAGTAAGCCCGCAGTCTGAGAGCGAAGCGCTCTAATGGGGTAATATGGTACTACGAGGTCCCTAAGATAAGATGGGACCTGATTATTCAAAACCTTATAAGTAAGAAGAAGAATTTTAAATTCTATTCTAGCATTAACAGGAAGCCAATGAAGGGAGGCGAACACGGGTGAGATATGCTCTCTCCTGCTAGTCCCCGTCAGTACTCTAGCTGCAGCATTCTGAACCAACTGAAGGCTTTTTAGGGAACTTTTAGGACAACCTGATAATAATGAATTACAATAGTCCAGCCTAGAGGAAATAAATGCATGAATTAGTTTTTCAGCATCACTCTGAGACAAGACCTTTCTGATTTTAGAGATATTGCGTAAATGCAAAAAGGCAGTCCTACATATTTGTTTAATATGCGCTTTGAATGACATATCCTGATCAAAAATAACTCCAAGATTTCTCACAGTATTACTAGAGATCAGGGAAATGCCATCCAGAGTAACGATCTGGTTAGACACCATGCTTCTAAGATTTGTGGGGCCAAGTACAATAACTTCAGTTTTATCTGAGTTTAAAAGCAGGAAATTAGAGGTCATCCATGTCTTTATGTCTGTAAGACAATCCTGCAGTTTAGCTAATTGGTGTGTATCCTCTGGCTTCATGGATAGATAAAGCTGGGTATCATCTGCGTAACAATGAAAATTTAAGCAATACCGTCTAATAATACTGCCCAAGGGAAGCATGTATAAAGTGAATAAAATTGGTCCTAGCACAGAACCTTGTGGAACTCCATAATTAACTTTAGTCTGTGAAGAAGATTCCCCATTTACATGAACAAACTGTAATCTATTAGACAAATATGATTCAAACCACCGCAGCGCAATGCCTTTAATACCTATGACATGCTCTAATCTCTGTAATAAAATTTTATGGTCAACAGTATCAAAAGCAGCACTGAGGTCCAACAGAACAAGCACAGAGATAAGTCCACTGTCCGAAGCCATAAGAAGATCATTTGTAACCTTCACTAATGCTGTTTCTGTACTATGATGAATTCTAAAACCTGACTGAAACTCTTCAAATAGACCATTCCTCTGCAGGTGATCAGTTAGCTGTTTTACAACTACCCTCTCAAGAATCTTTGAGAGAAAAGGAAGGTTGGAGATTGGCCTATAATTAGCTAAGATAGCTGGGTCAAGTGATGGCTTTTTAAGTAATGGTTTAATTACTGCCACCTTAAAGGCCTGTGGTACATAACCAACTAACAAAGATAGATTGATCATATTTAAGATTGAAGCATTAAATAATGGTAGGACTTCCTTGAGCAGCCTGGCAGGAATGGGGTCTAATAAGCATGTTGATGGTTTGGATGAAGTAACTAATGAAAATAACTCAGACAGAACAATCGGAGAGAAAGAGTCTAACCAAATACCGGCATCACTGAAAGCAGCCAAAGATAACGATACATCTTTGGGATGGTTATGAGTAATTTTTTCTCTAATAGTCAAAATTTTGTTAGCAAAGAAAGTCATGAAGTCATTACTAGTTAAAGTTAATGGAATACTCAGCTCAATAGAGCTCTGACTCTTTGTCAGCCTGGCTACAGTGCTGAAAAGAAACCTGGGGTTGTTCTTATTTTCTTCAATTAGTGATGAGTAGAAAGATGTCCTAGCTTCACGAAGGGCTTTCTTATAGAGCAACAAACTCTTTTTCCAGGCTAAGTGAAGATCTTCTAAATTAGTGAGACGCCATTTCCTCTCCAACTTACGGGTTATCTGCTTTAAGCTACGAGTTTGTGAGTTATACCACGGAGTCAGACACTTCTGATTTAAAGCTCTCTTTTTCAGAGGAGCTACAGCATCCAAAGTTGTCTTCAATGAGGATGTAAAACTATTGACAAGATACTCTAACTCCCTTACAGAGTTTAGGTAGCTACTCTGCTCTGTGTTGGTATATGACATTAGAGAACATAAAGAAGGAATCATATCCTTAAACCTAGTTACAGCGCTTTCTGAAAGACTTCTAGTGTAATGAAACTTATTCCCCACTGCAGGGTAGTCCATCAGGGTAAATGTAAATGTTATTAAAAAATGATCAGACAAAAGGGAGTTTTCAGGGAATACTGTTAAGTCTTCTATTTCCATACCATAAGTCAGAACAAGATCTAAAATATGATTAAAGTGGTGGGTGGACTCATTTACTTTTTGAGCAAAGCCGATAGAGTCTAATAATAGATTAAATGCAGTGTTGAGGCTGTCATTCTCAGCATCTGTGTGGATGTTAAAATCGCCCACTATAATTATCTTATCTGAGCTAAGCACTACGTCAGACAAAAGGTCTGAAAATTCACAGAGAAACTCACAGTAACGACCAGGTGGACGATAGATAATAACAAATAAAACTGGTTTTTGGGACTTCCAATTTGGATGGACAAGACTAAGAGACAAGCTTTCAAATGAATTAAAGCTCTGTCTAGGTTTTTGATTAATTAATAAGCTGGAATGGAAGATTGCTGCTAATCCTCCGCCCCGGCCCGTGCTACGAGCATTCTGACAGTTAGTGTGACTCGGGGGTGTTGACTCATTTAAACTAACATATTCATCCTGCTGTAACCAAGTTTCTGTTAGGCAGAATAAATCAATACGTTGATCAATTATTATATCATTTACCAACAGGGACTTAGAAGAAAGAGACCTAATGTTTAATAGACCACATTTAACTGTTTTAGTCTGTGGTGCAATTGAAGGTGCTATATTATTTTTTCTTTTTGAATTTTTATGCTTAAATAGATTTTTGCTAGTTATTGGTGGTCTGGGAGCAGGCACCGTCTCTACGGGGATGGGGTAATAAGGGGATGGCAGGGGGAGAGAAGCTGCAGAGAGGTGTATAAGACCACAGCTCTGCCTCCTGGTCCCAACGCTAGACAGTCACAGTTTGGAGGATCCCAAAAAATTGGCCAGATTTCTAGAAATGAGAGCTGCTCCCTCTAAAGTGGGATGGATGCCGTCTCTCCTAACAAGACCAGGTTTTCCCCAGAAGCTTTGCCAATTATCAATGAAGCCCACCTCATTTTTTGGACACCACTCAGACAGCCAGCAATTCAAGGAGAACATGCGGCTAAACATGTCACTCCCGGTCTGATTGGGGAGGGGCCCAGAGAAAACAACAGAGTCCGACATTGTTTTTGCAAAGTTACACACCGATTCAATGTTAATTTTAGTGACCTCCGATTGGCGTAACCGAGTGTCATTACTGCCGACGTGAATTACAATCTTACCAAATTTACGCTTAGCCTTAGCCAGCAATTTCAAATGTCCTTCGATGTCGCCTGCTCTGGCCCCCGGAAGACAATTGACAATGGTTGCTGGTGTCGGTAACTTCACATTTCTCAAAACAGAGTCGCCAATAACCAGAGTTTGATCCTCGGCGAGTGTATCGTCGAGTGGGGAAAAACGGTTAGAGATGTGAACGGGTTGACGGTGTACACGGGGCTTCTGTTTAGGGCTACGCTTCCTCCTCACAGTCACCCAGTCAGCCTGCCTTCCCGACTGCACGGGGTCTGCCAGGGGGGAACTAACGGCGGCTAAGCTACCTTGGTCCGCACCGACTACAGGGGCCTGGCTAGCTGTAGAATTTTCCACGGTGCGGAGCCGAGCCTCCAATTCGCCCAGCCTGGCCTCCAAAGCTACGAATAAGCTGCACTTATTACAAGTACCGTTACTGCTAAAAGAGGCCGAGGAATAACTAAACATTTCACACCCATAGCAGAAAAGTACGGGAGAGACAGGAGAAGCCGCCATGCTAAAACGGCTAAGAGCTAGTAGCTACGCTAAGCTAGCGGATTCCCAAACAAGGAATCCGACACTAGACAGGCTGTGGAGCAGCACAGGTAACACACGACAACAGTGCTAAAATAAAATAAAAATCCACTAGACAGGCTGTGGAGCAGCACAGGTAACGCACAACAACAGTGCTAAAAAATAAAATAAAATAAAAATAAAAATCCACTGGACAGGCTGTGGAGCAGCACAGGCAACGCACGACAACAGTGCTAAATAAAAATCCACTGGACAGGCTGTGGAGCAGCACAGGTAACGCACGACAACAGTGCTAAAAAAAAATAAAATCAAAATCAAAATCCACTGGACAGGCTGTGGAGCAGCACAGGTAACGCACGACAACGGTGCCAAAACAAAACAAAAAACCACTAGACAGGCTGTGGAGCAGCACAGGTAACGCACGACAACAGTGGTAAAAAATAAAATAAAAATCCACTGGACAGGCTGTGGAGCAGCACAGGTAATGCACGACAACAGTGCTAAAAAAAATAAAAT
Source organism: Thalassophryne amazonica (assembly GCF_902500255.1). Classification (NCBI taxonomy): domain Eukaryota; kingdom Metazoa; phylum Chordata; class Actinopteri; order Batrachoidiformes; family Batrachoididae; genus Thalassophryne; species Thalassophryne amazonica. Next base: position 60,100,453 of record NC_047116.1, on the reverse strand, counting down.
AAAAATCCACTGGACAGGCTGTGGAGCAGCACAGGTAACACACGACAACAGTGGTAAAAAATAAAATAGAAATCCACTGGACAGGCTGTGGAGCAAATGATGCAAACGACAGGCGTGAAAAAATTCACGCATGCGCACGAAGGTTCAAGGTTTGCTGATGCAAGTACACGTGATTCAAATCCATCAGGTTTTTGCAAAAAATAAAAAGGTCCGATGCTTTTCTAACAGACCTCGTAAAATATAAATCTTGCAGTCAATTAGCAACAAGGCAAGTTTTAAAATACAGCTAAAGTTAACTTTATTCGGTCAATAAAGGGAAGAGGATCATGCCACCTTTGTATTGTATTTGTCCAAAAGACGAGCTTATCTTCTAGTCCATTATTTTCTTGTCCAAAATGTGGTGCTAAATTTGTTGTCTACACTTCTACAGAGATACAGTTGCTATTTATTTTAATTTAGTGCAATCTTATTGTTCTCTGTTCAGTTTCTACTTATTTTATTTTATTGGTATCCCAGTATAAATTTTATATATATATATATATATATATATAGTTTGTGGTTAGCACTGTTGCGAGAAGGTCATGGGTTCAATTCCCGTGGCCTTTCTGTGTGGAGTTTGCATGTTCTCCCTGTGTTTGCGTGGGTTTCCTCCGGGTGCTCTGGTTTCCTCCCACATCCAAAGACATGCGGGTTAGGTGGATTGGAATCTTTAAATTGTCCGTAGGTGTGTGTGTGGGTGTGTTTGTGTTTGTTTATCTGTTTGTGGCCCTGCGACAGACTGGCGTCCTGTCCTGGGTGTACCCCGCCGCTCTATGGCTGCTGGGATAGGCTCCAGCACCCCGCGACCCTTAAATGGACTAAGCGGTAGAAGATGAATGAATGAATGAATGAAAGAATATATATATATATATATATATGCCCTCCTGTGGGTTCACCACCTGCAGAGGGGGCCATGGAGGTCAGGTGCAGAGAGGATTGGGTGGCGGTCGAGGGCGGGTGGCCCAGCGCCCCGGTCCGCACTCACAGCCCCTGGCTGTTGGGACTTGGAATGTCACCTCGCTGGGGGGGAAGGAGCCTGAGCTTGTGCAGGAGGTTGAGAGATAACGAAGAGATAGTCGGGCTCACCTCCACGCACAGCTTGGGCTCTGGTACCCAACTCCTGGAGAGGGGCTGGACATCCACTTTTCTGGTGTTGCCCACGAGTAGAGGCGGAGAGCTGGGGTCTCATTGCTTATTGCTTCCCAGCTCAGTCGCCATGTGTTGGAGTTCACCCGGTGAACAAGAGGGTCGCGTCCCTATGCCTTCGGGTTGGGGACAGGTCTCTCACTGTTGTCTAAGCCTATGGGCCGAGCGGCAGTGCAGAGTACCCAACCTTCTTGGAGTCCCTGGGAGGGGTACTAGATAGCGCTCCGACTGGGGACTCCATTGTTCTCCTGGGGGATTTCAACGCCCACGTGGGCGGTGACAGTGAGACCTGGAGGGGGGTGATCGGGAAGCATGGCCTCCCCGATCTGAACCCGAGTGGTGTTCAGTTGTTGGACCTCTGTGCTAGTCACAGTTTGTCCATCACGAACACCGTGTTCGAGCACAAGGGTGTCCGTAAGTGCACGTGGCACCAGGACACCATGGGCCGGAGGTCGATGATCGACTTTGTAGTCGTATCATCTGACCTTCGGCCACGTGTCTCGGACACTCAAGTGAAGAGGGGGGCTGAGCTGTTGACTGATCACCACTTGGTGACCCAAACGTATCGTGAGGGTCTGCTGGGAATGACCAGCGGAACCCTCTGTCAGCGAGGTCTTCAACTCCCACCTCCGGGAGAGCTTCTCCCAGATCCCGGGGGAGGTTGGAGACATGGAGTCCAAGTGGACCATGTTCTCCACCTCCGTTGTCAAAGTGGCTGCTCGTAGCTGTGGTCACAAGGTCTCTGGTGCCTGTCACAGCGGCAATCCCCGAACCCGGTGGTGGACACCAGAAGTAAGGGATGCCGTCAAGCTGAAGAAGGAGTCCTACTTGTCTTTGTTGGAAGGTGGGACCCCAGAGGCAGCTGACAGGTACTGGCAGGCCAAGCGTGCTGCAGCCCGTGTGGTTGCAGAGGCAAAAACTCGGGTCTGGGAGGAGTTCATGGAGGCCATGGAGGAGGACTATCGGTTGGCCTCAAAGAAATTCTGGCAAACCGTCCGACGTCTCAGGAGGCGGAAGCAGCTCTCCACCAGCACTGTCTACGGTGCGGGTGGGGAGCTGTTGACCCTGACTGGGGATGTTGTCGGCCGGTGGAAGGAATACTTTGAGGATCTCCTCAATCTCATCGTCACGTCTTCCGAAGAGGAAGCAGAGACTTGGGACTCAGAGGCAGACTCATCCATTACCCAGGCCGAAGTCACCGAGGTGGTTAGAAAGCTCCTCGGTGGCAAGGTTCCTGGGGTGGATGAAATCCGTCCTGAGTACCTTAAGTCTCTGGATGTTGTGGGACTGTCTTGGCTGACACGCCTCTGCAACATCGTGTAGCGGTCGGGGACAGTGCCTCTGGATTGGCAGACCGGGGTGGTGGTCCCTCTGTTTAAGAAGGGGGACCGAAGGGTGTGTTCCAACTACAGGGGGATCACACTCCTCAGCCTCCCCGGTAAGGTCTACTTCAGAGTACCAGAGAGGAGGAGAATTCGACCGATAGTCGAACCTCGGATTCAGGAGGAGCAGTGTGGTTTTCGTCCTGCTTGCGGCACACTGGACCAGCTCTACACACTCCATCGGGTGCTCGAGGGTTCATGGGAGTTCGCCCAACCAGTCCACATGTGCTTTGTGGATCTGGAGAAGGCATTCGACCGTGTCCCTCGGGGCACCCTGTGGGGGGTGCTCCGGGAGTACGGGGTCCGGGGTCCTTTACTAAGGGCTATCCGGTCCCTGTACGACCGCAACAGGAACTTGGTTCGCATTGCCGGAAGTAAGTCA